>NC_087251.1:20240000-20543750 GCF_037042905.1 Lytechinus pictus
GATAAGTTAGATAATTCAGACCTGAAGTGGGGCATTCTAAGGTTTCTTTGTAGGAATTAACTTGGACCATACGTATTTCATTAACCAAATGATGCGAGTGCGAAGCGCGAGCTGAAAATTTTTGATATTCAGATCAGAAAAAGGGACATTTTAAGGACTGATTTTAGGAATTCATGAAGAGCAGACATATCTCACCAATCCACTAATGCGAACGTAATCACGGACAGGAAATGTTTTTATATATACGAAGACCTTAACATGGGGCAATCACTTTTTGAGTCATGTAAAAGAAGCATAGGCCTATGTCACTACATAAAACAATGATAACTCAAGTGCTAGGAAACATATTTGGTTTATATTGACTTGAAAACGGGATGTTTTAGTACAACAGGATTATCGTTGAACAGACAATGCGAGCACCAGGAACAATGAAGACGTAGGCCTTGGGCAAATTATGTTTCATAAAGTTATGATAAAAATGTTTCTTATGTAATGTAACATAACACAATTATAATATAATATAACATTATAATGAATAATACTTTCTTCTTTCCCACTACGTTTCTTTTCCTTTCTCCCTCTTTTCTCTTTTTCCCCATTTCCCCGGGTTTTTTTGTCAGCCGATGGGGGGAGCATGTGCCTCCCATGCCCCCCCCCCCCCCGTAGTTACGTCACTGTATGTCCATATGGCAAATACCCCTCCAATATTATTATTTTTTTACCCCATGATGGTTTAATGGTTTTATTAGAGATTACATTCAAAATTTTTTGACATTCCATCTTAATCCCTTCCCAAAGACCCCAACATTGATGAATTGGAAGAAACGGGGGTTTCTCTTCAATGTTATAATAAGGACATAAGTATTTCGTTTGGAAATGGTGAACTGGCTCTTTATTTGCATTTTATGATTCAATAATATTGTTTTATTTGTTAAGCGGTATTTTAGGAAGCATTTTCACCAATAAAACAATTATCTCTTGTGATTTTTTTTTATTTCTTTCGTAAAAAGTGGGGGGGGGGGGGATGATTGTACAGGCCATCCCCCCTCCTCGAAAAGTGGGGGGGATATATCCCCCCCATCCCCCCCGGGATTTACGCCAGTGGTCCCCATAGGCGGATCTAGGGTGATTTACATATCTTGTTCAATATGGAGTTCGAATATCAAGTTTGGAAGTCAATATACAAAACATATTTCACCTCGGAAATCGAACTTTCATTATTTTGTGTAATTTACAAATTGGTTTTTAAAAAGTGCTCTGTAAAAATGTCAGTTTTATGGTCTGAATGTTAACATTTGCTGCTTGCTGCTTTCGTGTATTCCATAAAGACTCGACGTTTCGGGCAGGTTGACTGTCCGTCTTCACTCCTGAAGACGGACAGTCAACCTGCCCGAAACGTCGAGTCTCTCTACTGCTTCTACTCATCATCTCCACTCGCCGACTCAAGCCAGCAACTCCTCATCCATCCTACTACTCAAGCTGTTTCTTCAACTCATCAAACTCTTCTGGTTTATAGTCCTTTTCAGGACTACTTTCAAGAAAGGAATACTCTACTCTCAAATCTCCACTTTCTCGCGGCCTATCCAATTCCTTTTCTTCCTCTTTCCACTGTTTCTATAACACTCCACATGGTGTACCGTAAACCACATCAGCGATTGTACATGCCACCATTCAAACCTTCAAACAACATCACGCTCACGCATGTTTATTCAGATACTCAACTTGTTCTCTAATTTAAATCATTACCCAGTTTCAGATCACAATATCAAAAATTTTCTGCTCGCGCTTTGTGCTCGCATTATTAATGTAGGAAGACCCCATATTACTCATCCTTTTGATGATTTACAAAACATGAACAGAGTGGGCCATTTTTAGGTCTATAAATCTCGATTTTTTTTTGCTCGCGCTTCGCGCTCGCATCAATCGTTAAATTATATAGCTATCCTGTTCACGATTACAAAAACTGATTAAAAATTTCAATTCTTTCTTTAGAAAGTTCATTTTTTTTTTTGATTGTTGAAATATGTAACGCCTTCATGGCTAAGTGCAAGCAGTCCTTAACAGGTACCTTTTAAACAGGTACCAGTTCAAAACATATTTAAAAATTTTCTGCTCGTGCTTTGCGCTCACATTATTAATACTCATCCTTTTCAGGATTTACAAAACATGAATAGAGTGTCTCGTTCAGTAAATATTATAGGACTAAATCTCGAAATTTTCCGCTCGCGCTTCGCGCTCGCATCAATTGTTTACTTATATACCTATTCTGCTTGAGTTACAAAAAGTGCTTAGAATTTCCATTCTTTAGGTGAAATGTCAAAGAAAATTCAGCTCGCGCTTCGCGCTCGCATTATTTGATTGTTAAATGCTACTTTAACATGTATCTTTTCCATCAGTACATTTTTGCTCGCGCTTTGCGTTCGTAGTAATTATTAAGTTGCATACACATCTTTTTCAGGATAAAAAAAACAAGACCAGAATCAGTTCGAATTTTTGGAAAAAATCCAAAAAATTCCAAAAAAATTAGCTCGCGCTTCGCGCTCGCATCATACAAATCAGGATTATGATATTATATATTAATTTATAAGAATAAAGCTAAGAAGTGACTAATGAGGACTAACCCTTCAAAGAAACAAACAAAAATCATCCTCGAGCTGCCGATCGGGGAAAATATGGCTGAAACAAATTTCTGCCCCCCCCCCCCTATTGGCGAAGGCTGGATCCGCCCCTGTGTCCCCCCCTACCTTTTGGGAGAGATTTCCGCCCCTGCTTATGTCCTTATTATAACATTGAAGAGAAACTCCCGTTTCTTCCAATTCAGCAATGTTGGCGTCTTTGGGAAGGGATTAAGATGGATTGTCAATTCTTTTTTTAATGTAATCTCTAATAAAACCATTAAACCATCATGGGGTAAAAAAGATAATAATATTGGAGGGGTATTTGCCATATGGACATACAGTGGCGTAACTACGGGGGGGGGGGGGGCATGGGTGGCACGTGCCCCCCCCCCCCCCAATCGGCTGACCAAACAAAAAACGGGGAAAAGGGGAAAAGAGGGAGAAAGGAAGAGAAGCGTATAGTGGGAAAGAAGAAAATATTATTCATTGTAATGTTATATTATAATTATGTTATGTTACATTACATAAGAAACATTTTTATCATAACTTCATGAAACATAATTTGCCAAGGGCCTACGTATTCATTGTTCCTGGTGCTTGCATTGTCTGTTAACGAGATATATAATACTGTTGTACTGAAACATCCCGTTTTCAAGTCAATATAAACCAAATACATTTCCTAGCACTTGAGTTATCATTGTTTTATGTAGTGACATATGCTTCTTTTTCATGACTCAAAAAGTGATTGCCCCATGTTAAGGTCTTCGTATATATGAAACATTTCCTGTCCGTGATTACGTTCGCATTAGTGGATTGGTGAGATATGTCTGCTCTTCATGAATTCCTAAAATCAGTCCTTAAAATGTCCCTTCTTCTGATCTGAATATCAAAAATTTTCAGCTCGCACTTCGCGCTCGCATCATTTGGATATTGAAATACGTATGGTATTAGTTAATTCCTACAAAGAAACCTTAGAACGCCCCACTTCAGGTCTGAATTATCTAAATTTTCAGCTCGCGCTTCGCGCTCGTAATATTTGATTAGTGAGATGCGTATGATAATCATGATTGCAATGACTACAAAAAGTGTTTCATGTGTTCAGATGTAATTCTTATAAACCAGCAAGCGCTTGGCACTCGCATTAGATGACTATGGTGAGATATGCATACTCTTAATTGATTCCTCAAAATCTCGCTGTTTGGGGTCAAAATATACGAAAACTTCAGCTCGCGCTTCGCGCTCGTATTGTTTAGCGAGACAGGTACCTATCATTATTACACAAATTTGATTATAATGTCTCTTTTTAGGTGTGAATAAAAAAAAATTCAGCTCGCGCTTCGCGCTCGCATTATTTGATCAGTGAGATGCATATCCGTTTAATGACATTGTCCAGAAAATGTCTCTATTAGGTCAGTATAACAGGCAACTGAGTGCGCTCACTCAGTGATTCAAACTTTTTGCTGGTGCCCCCCTCCCCAATGCCGTGACCCACGGTACGCCACTGTGGACATATCAATGACAATTCCTTGCATATCTAAAAACATGATTGCAAAAAAAAGCCAAAATATTTCAGTCATCCCCCCACCCATCAACACGGATTTACGCCAGTGGAAGCAGGATAAGTTTGAGTTTACGTTTGAATGAATTTAAAGAGACACTGTCTTTAACATTATCAGAAAGGGAGTTCCAGAATTTAGGACCGTTGAATAGAAATGTATTTTTTGGCCAGTAAAGTTCTGTAAAGTGGCGTATGAAGTTCGTCAGAGTGTCTCGTGGGGTAGTTATGATAAAATTTATTTTTAGGTAACATGGCATCAAAAATATGGGGAAGTGCATTATTATTATAACTATACATGAAGTGCCCTAACTGTAGTAAATACAGGTCTTTGACTTTTAACAGTTTACTTTCTAGAAAAAGTGGGTCCGTATGAGAACGGAAAGCTGTACTATAAATAATACGAAGTGCTTTCTTTTGCAAAAGTAACAATTTATCTAATAAATATTAATGGGTATCACCCCTAATAAGAATCCCGTAGTTTAAATAAGGCAAAATTAAGGATGAGTAAAGCATGATTAATGATGTGGAGGGAATGCAAAATTTTAGCCTATTAATAATACCTATATTTTGTGAAATTATTTTGGATATATTTTCAATATGATTTTTCCAAGAAAGTTTACTGTCAACTGTTATTCCAAGAAATTTGGTGTACGTTACCATTCCTAATGGGGTATTATCAAACATAATGTTCATCGGTAACTTGTCTATGGAATTACTAAATAACATGTATTTAGTTTTGTTAAGGTTCAAAGATAATCGATTGGCTCTTATCCATTCAGTATCATTAATAAGTTCAAAATTGATAACATCAACTAAAGTTTGTGGATTCCGATGAGAAAAACATAAGGTCGAATCATCTGCAAATAAGATAAGGGACAAGATTTTGGGAAGATCTACAGAAATCATTTATATAAATTGTGAAAAGAAGCGGGCCCAATAAGCTGCCCTGAGGGACACCACAGTTAACATATTTCGAATTGGAGTTGTGATCTTTAACAAACACGTGTTGTTGTCTGTTGAATAAGTAGCTCCTGAACCACTCCAAGGCCTTCCCTCGCACACCATAGTGAGATTTTTTTTTTTCGGCGGCCGCGACGGGAAAATATTGGTGAAAATATTCTCGCCCCCCCCCCCCCGATTGATGAAAGCTGGAACTGATCACTGATCCAGGGTATGACGAAAGAAAATGTGACTAAGGAGAATGAAGAACACTTCCAAGATTCATGGTTGCCGGACGTCGGTAATCGTTACCGATATTTGTTTGTAATCAGCCTCCACACTTCCGACTGGAAAAGGCCTAGCGACGCTGTTCATGGTAATAAAAATGCATATAATGTCCAGTTTTCACACATTTTTGGCTCATTACATGTTTCGCGCTCGCATCAATTATTGTTTATTAAGATACTCATTCTGTTCCTGGTTACAAACAATGCTTAGAATATCAAGTTTTCAGGTAAGAAAATAACAATTTTCTGGTTCGTGCTTCGCGCTCGCATCAATAATCGTTTAAGATACTCAACCTGTTCATACAAAAATGCTTAGAATGTCCAGTTTTCAGGTTGGAGTAGGCCTATCACACATTTTGGCTCGTGTTTTGCGCTCGCACCAATTATAGTTAATGAAGGTTATCATACTGTTCCTGGTTTTAAAAAATAAATTGTCTAGAATGTCCAGTTTTATGGTTAGAACATCACAAATTTTCAGCTCGCGCCTCGCGCTCATATCATTCGATTGGTGAGATATGTAGCCCGTATCCTATTCATGAGTCACTAAGTCACTCAATCTTTGAAAGGTTCCCTTTCTGGTCAGGATATTAAAATTTTCAGCTCGCGCTTCGCGCTCGCGTTAATTCTTTAGTTTGATTCATATCCCATTTTAATGATCACAAAAACTGCTCGGAATGTTTACTTTTGTACGTCTTATTACATACAATTTCCTAAAGTTTGAGCTCGTTATTCGCGTTCGCAACATCGCGCAAGGATGCATTTTTAACAGTAATTGCATGATTCCATTGACCAAAAAGCGAGATTTACAACTTCAGATTTGAAAATTTTTCCAAATTAACCGCTCGCTCGCGAAAAATAAAACCTCAAAATATCTTATCAATCAGAAATCATTTCAAAGAAAAAACTTTGATCAACTTAATTACTACAAAACACACAACTTCTTCACACAGATGATAATCTCATGGTGAAAATATCCGTTTGCACCAAAATGCCCTTTTGGCATATAAGTGCCCTTATTTGGTTTTGCCCCCCCCCCCCAACGAAAATACGTTCGCCGCCCCTGGGTGGGTTACATACAAGGAAGAAATATTGGCGAGGCCATCCTTACTATAGATTATATTATTTTTCATAAATCCCGTTCTTATAATAACCAGTCAGGCGCGTAGCCAGGGGGGGGGGGACGGTGGGGGCGGTCGCCCCCCCCAAAAAAAACGTCCCAAAAAGAAAAAAAGAAGGGAAAAAAGAGAGAAAAAAAGGAAAAGGGAAGGGAGGAAAGGGAAGAAAGGTAGCTTTGTCGGCATTTTTTTCTTTTTATTCTTTATTTTTTTTCTCAAAGAAAAACTCCTTCACTCTTGCTTTAAATTTCATTAATGAATTTTGCTTCCGCGCTGCGCGCGGTTAAATGACAATATTGATCGAAGTTCTCAATTGTTTCCCCCTCCCTAACCTGCTTTTCCACCTCAGCTATATGTGTTTCTTGCCAGTTAAAGTTCAAATGTATACATTAGGGCATGAAATTAGAGTAAGGTTAGGCCGAAGTATATGAAGTTATCTTTTTTTTTTGATCGCGCAACTTCTGGTCGGGTCGGCTCCGGGCGGGTAAAATCTTTATATCAATTTCTGACGTCACCTCCATAAAGTCAACTTCTCTCGCTTTTCAACTCAGTACTAAACAACCATAATTTGGGGCAAACAGGTTCCTAATTTAAAAAGAGGAATGTATAAAATTCGTGTCGTATTGAATAAAAAAGTACAATATTTATTTTCAAATTCTATTAATCTTCATGTTATTTCCCTGCACATTCATCTCCTGTCCTGTTTTGCGCCCTCAGTTTGAAATTTTGAATGACACTTAGGTTTCTTTATAATGAATGAAGCGCTTCAGGATAGGTCAAAGAAATTAGGCATCCTTTTTTATATAATTTCAATAAATCACTGAAGTTTCATCTTTTTGCGCACTATTTTCCTTGTAATGAAGTTCAATAATCTTAGGAAATCAATTGAATTAGAGCCGATGGGGTATTAGAGATATCTGCATTTGATGAAACGTCCGCTCTTTGAAATTTCAGACTTTTATTGCTCTGCGCGTGGAGGAATATCTTCCCCCCGGCATATACACTTCTTCTCCTCTGTTTTGCGAGTTAAAGATATGCACTGTCGCTAAAATGTTTGTAATCAAATCTGATCTTTACAAGGGAAGTATTAAATATATCTTTGAGAACACCCTTTTTTCGGGACCCTTTTCATGGCAAAAAAAATGATAAAACGCTTTAGCTTCCGCGCTTCGCGTGGAGTTATTATGATTTTAATTTCCTCCATTGTATTCCTTTTTGTGCGTTCACAATCACTTTTGAAAACAAGGTTCAAAATCACAATATAGTCAACTGAATTGGAGCTGATATAGGTACTAGAGACAAGAGAGACGGCTCCTTTTCATTTTAATTTATGAAACACCAAAAGCTTCGCGCTTCGCGCGGATGGGGGAAACTTCCCCTCCCTGCACCAACCCCCTAGGGAGCGCGCTTCGCGCGCTCTGTAAGTGTTGGCACGCTTTGCGTGCATTTACCGCCCCCTCCAAAATTAAATCCTGGCTACGCGGTTGAATAACCTGTTTTTCTGTTAGCCACAGACTTTGAGAAGGCCTTTGGTTCGCTATCTCATTATTTTCTTCAGAAGGGTCTCAGAGGCGGTCCAGCTTTCGCCAAGGGGGGGGGGGGCGAATTTTTCAACCATATTTTCCCTGATCGGCCGCTCAAAGTTGATTTTTGTTCGTTTCCTTGAAGGAGTAGTTCTAACACATGGACCTGGCAAGCGGGGTGCTGGAGGTGCTACGTTTATTATTTTCAATAGGCAGCACCCCCACGAAATCAAGTTATTATGTACATAATTATCACATCCGACAATCACAAATCATTTACTACTGTCTTTCACATATTCCAATAACATTTATATCTCCTAATTCCCCCTTTTTTTAGATCGGAATATCAATATTTTCAGCTCGCGCTTCGCGCTCGCATTATTGATTTTCATAATAAAAAAATGTATTAAGAATGCCCAAATTTAAACACACGCACGCATGTTTATTCAGATTCGCAGCTTGTTTTTTATTACTATTATTATTATCTAAAGGGTTACTCCGGGCTGAAAATATTTATACCTACATAAATAGAGTAAATTCACAGAGCAAAATGCTGAAAATTTTATCAAAATCTGATAACAAATAGTGAAGTTAGTTAATTTTAATGTTTAGCAATATTTTGTGAAAACAGTGATATGTACGTCGTCATGAATGTTTAATAGGTGAGTTGATGTTGTCCCATCCCCACTATCCCTTTTTTAATGTTATTACATTGAATTATTTATTATTGAATATGTTTTGTTACTTTGTTTATATTTTGAAAATTTTGTTGAACGGAAATAAATAAATCTAAATCTAATCTAAATCTAAATGGAATCAAAATTGCTTCATTTTATTTCATTGTGTGAATGTTACATCTCCCTTGTAATGAAATAAGTGGCAGCAATGGGTATCTAATGCACTAAATCAGTTGTCAGTTCAATTGTTTTGGTTCTTGAAGGGAAAATTGAATACACCTAACGTCATATAATAAAAAGCAAAAGAACAAGTGGGGATAGGACATCATCAGTTTGCTCATTCAATATTTCATGAAGACATGCTTAGAAATAATTCACCGGAATAATGCAAATCTTTGATTAACATGCAATAACTGTGTTATTCCTTCATTGTTTTGTTCGTCTTATTATTTTATTTCAAACCATATTAGCTCCAGTCGGAATACCCCTTTAAAACGTGCTTTAATAATAAAGTTTCAGATCAGAATATAAACAAAAAATATGCTCGCGCTTCGCGCTCACATTATAAGGAAGATACCCAATTACCCATCCTTTTCCCGAATTACAAAATATAAAAAGAATGTCTAGTTTTTAGGTCTGAAATCTCAATTTTCTTTTCGCTTGCGCTTCGCGCTTGCATCAATTGTATAGTTATATACCTATCCTGTTCATGATTAGAAAAGTGCTTAGAATATTCCGTTTCTAGGTTTGAAATCTCGTTTTTTTTCCGCTCACGCTCCGCGCTCGCATCAATTATATAAATAACTATCCTGTTCATGATTAGAAAAGTGCTTATAATGTCCCGTTTTTAGGTCTGAAATCTCATTTTTCTTTTCGCTTGCGCTTCGCGCTCGCATCAATTGTATATATACCTATCTTGTTCATGGTTACAAAAACTGTTTAGAATGTCCAGTTTTTAAGGCGGAATGTCAAAAATTTCAGCTCGCGCTTCGCATATTTTGATTGTTGAAATACGTATCGTCTTCATGGGAAACTGCAAACAATCTTTGTGACAGGTCCCTTTTTGATCAGGCCAGAACATATATTAGAAATATCTGCTCGCGCTCACAGTAAATGTGATATTCATTACATACGCACCTGTTCGGGACCACAAACATTGCTCAAAATGTTCAATTTTCAGGACAGAATACATGAAATTTTCAAATATTTTAGCTCGCACTTCGCGATCGCATTATTTAATTATATATCTATGTTTTTTTATAAGAACAATAGAAAACCCAATTGTGTCCCCCACCTTTGAGGAGAGAATTCAGCACCCCCGCTGAAAAAATCGTTCCCAGGGCCCTGTCCTAACATTCACTGTTTGGCTTTATTCTTATAAAACAACAAAAATCTCATAAGCCCTATGTTGCGATACTGCAACAGATAACAATGAAAATTAAGTCTCAAATTTTATTTCATTTTCTTTTATTACAGGAAATAGATCAATCATACACTTAACAAAACAAAACCAAACATCTTACATGTCTTGAAGAGTTAGATGTGCAATCCAAAGTTATGATAGTCCTGTATTAAATCCAGATAAAATCCAAGTTGGTTGGCGAAGATTCCTTAAATTAAAGTTCTCAATGATGGCGATAATGAAATTGTTGTTGAACCACGATGAATAAGTCACTTTAACGAGTTGAAATGTCTGTGAAGACGATGTTGATGATGATTAACAGTCAATTTCAGCAATCCAAGGGGTTGAAAAACGTTCATTAAAACAGGTTGATGATCTCGATGAGAACTGAGAATTCCTCTCTCAAAGTAACTGCAAACAGTTCATTGATGGCGTGCAAATAATTCCACAGAAGATAAATGTTGTATTCCAGTTGGAAATAAACTATGCTCTGACATAAAATTTTGTGCGAAACTCTGAGTTCTGTTCTGATATGATGAAGAAACTGCCAGCTTATATATATAAATTTCCACTATTCTGGAAGCTTCTAGGATTGTCTTTAAAAAGAACATTCTCCTTCTTTCTAGAGCAGTTCAATTCTAATTCCCCTAGATCCGCCTATGAGGCTGATGCCCGGGTTTAACGGCTTTTGGCTTTGGTACATCTTTTCAGAGATGGGTCAAATAGTCCAGGATAGAAGAGGCATAACCTTGTTTTTTCATATATACAATATTTTTTCATGGTTTCTTGTCAATTCGAGGGCGCTGATTACAAATCTGAATGATGCCACTCGTGTAACCTTGAGCATTTTCTGCAAAATTGGCAAAATCCAATATGGCCGCCAAAATATGCAAATTACCCATGAAAATCATAAAATTGCCAGCAGACTGGCTACAAAACGTATGTAATTGTGTTGCAGGAGTAAAATATTGTCTGAAATCATAATTTCTAACAAGATATATCAGTTCTCCTGCCAGGTAGGTGAAAATACTGGATTTTGAAAGTCAAAATAGCCGCTACAGGCCCTAACATTATTATGTAACAATGTGAATGGTGACAAATTATTTTAACAGATTTTCGCTTGCTTGACTAAATGGTGGTGTATGAGTAAATTGTCTGAAAACATGATTACTGAAGAAATGTATCATGTCATATAAAATTTACGTGATTAATGTTATATTTCAAAATTCAAAATGGCCGCCATATGCCCTTTTGTGAAAATTATCTGTCCTCATTCAAATTGTACATAATACAGTAAGGGCCTATAGCGGTCATTTTAAATTTCGGAATGCAGCATTTGTCACCTTAATTACACCAGATATGATATATCTCGTTAGAAATCATGGTTTTAGACAATAGTTCACTCTTACATCACAATTATATGCAATACTTATAGTCAAGCAAAGCCAAATTCTGTCAAAATTATATATAACAAATTACAATGTACATAATACTTTTAGGGCCTATGGCAGCCATTTTGAATTTCAAAGTACAGCATTTATTACCTCCATGACCAACATGTGATATATTTATTTAGAAATCATATTTAAGACAATATTTTTACTCGTACATCACAGCAACATGCATATTTTATGATTCCCACTGAAAATAAGTTTCCCTAAACGCTTGTAACATAATTTAGTTAAGGCTTGTAGCGGCTATTTTGAATGTCAAAATACATTATTTATCACTTACATGGCAAAAGAAATGCTATATTTTATAAAAAATCTTGCTTTGAAATAATATTTCACTCATACAAAAGGATTATATGGACTTCATAGACAAGCAAATCCAAATTCTTACAAAATTACATGTCCCCATTTACATTGTAGATAATACTGTTAGGGCCTATAGGGGCCATTTTGGATTTAACAATACAGCATTTATCTCATGCATGACAAGAGAAATGATACATGTATGTTTAGCTAGAAAACGTGTTTTCAGACAATATTTTACTTGTATATCACAATTACATGCATTTTATGTACTTATTCTTGTGAAAATTAGTTTCTCCATTCGCAATGTACATAATGTATAATGGGCCTATGGCGGCCATTTTGAATTTCAAAATACAGCAATTATCACATAAATTGCATCTTAAATATTACATTCCGTTAAAATTGAATTTTTAGCCAGTATTCCACTCGCTTATCTTAATAATATGCATTTTAGTACTCACTCTTGTGACTTTCTTTTGTCCCCATTAACATTATATATGATACTGTCAGGGCGTTTGGTGGCTTTTTTAATACTAAAAATCACAATTACTTGCATTTAGTGCTCACTTTTGTGAAAATTATTTCCCCCCGTTCATATTGTACATAATGTTGAATACAGCGGTCTATGGCGGCAAATCGTTTTTTCAGAGAGTATTTCACTCCTGCAACACAATTACATACATTTTATAGCCAATCTGCTGGCAGTTTTATGATTTTCATGTGTAATTTGTTTATTTTGGCGGCCATATTATATTTTGCCAATTTGCGGAAAATGCTGAAGGTTACACGAGTGGCATCATTCAGATTCGTAATTAGCACCCTCGAATTGACAAGAAACCATGAAAAAATATTGTATATATCAAAAAACAAGGTTTGGTCAATTTTCTATGGGGCCTATCCTGGACTAAAAGACTTATATAATTTATACTGACACTTTAACTTGCGTTTTAAATGAAAGAGGATTCTCTGGTTAAAAAGGGGGTAAGAGTAAAACAAGGGGATCCTCTAAGTCCTCTATATCTTTTTAGCTAGTCTAGATTGAAGTAACGGCTCATACATTATGAACAGATAATGTGATAGAAGGAATTAACTTTGGAGATAAAGAAACTAAAAAAGTAGCACTTTATGCAGACGATATGACAGTTTTTGCTCACAATGTGAAATCAGTTGATAGACTAAAAGTGCTTTTTGCAGACTTTCAATAACTTTCTGGACTAAAGATTAATAATGACAAAACTAAAGTACTAAATTCAGGTTCATGTTAACATAAGGCATAAATATTATGATATCTCCTTTGGTGAAATAATTGGTTTTCTTCCAGTTTTAGGAGTATTTTTTACCCTTGAAACCGTTGATCGACATTATAAAGAAACCTTAATGGTCGAGTACACCCCAGAAAATCGTTGATTTGAATTGATAGAGAAAAATCAAACAAGCACAACGCTGAAAATTTCATCAAAATCGGATGTAAAATTAGAAAGTTATGACATTTTTAAGTTTTGCTTATTTTTCACAAAACAGTTATATGCACGACAACTCAGTGACATGCAAATGAGAGAGCCGATGATGTCCCTCACTCACTATTTATTTTTGTTAATTGTTTGAATAATACAGTATTTCAATTTTACAGATTTGAAAAATAAAGACCAACTGGACTTAACCATAAACTGTTAAAATTCCACAAGTTCAGGGAGGAATAGAAATGTTTCACTAGAAGAGAAAATTAGAATTTTTCATATTTCATGATAATAGAAATAGTGAGTCGGTGACATCATCAGTCTGCTCATTTGCATACCGACCAGGATGTGCATATTAATTAAGTGAAACTTTAAAATGTCATAACTTTCTTATTTTATATCTGATTCTGATGAAATTTACATTGTTATTTACTTTACGGATTTCCCCCCTTTTATTCAAATCAACTTTTTGTTGAGGTGGACTTATATAACACTCATGGGAAAGATTTAACTATTGAAGGCGCACGTCTATTCTTTATAACAAAGTCCTTTATCGAGCATCTATTCCTGTTCCTATATAAATGGGTTTATGAATCATTGGATGAATTAACTTTTGATTTCTTATGGAAAAGAAAGAAAGACAATATCAATAGGAATACAATGTATTCATACTATAAAGGGGGGGGGATAAAAGATGCTAAATTTTCCTGTGCAAGTGAAATCGAATTATTGTGGATTCAATTTTTTTTTAATAAAAATGAAGATGGAATGGAAACAGTAGTCTAATCTTCTCATTAAACATTTTGGTGGAGATTTGATATTTTGTGTGACTATATACCATGTTTATTAAAAGTAACAGCTTCCCAGTTTTACATGGACTTATTAGGAGAGTAGGTAAAATATAAGACATATGATATAGAAGTGCCCTGAAACAAGGGGCGCCAAATTTATTTTCGACCGGGGGAGGGCGGGCATCTTATTCATATTTCGCGTTAATTCTTTAGTTAGATAAACATCTGTTTCATGATTACAAAAATTGTTTAATTTTCAAAAGTTTAGATTGAGATTCGTGCTCGCAAGGATACCCTTTTGATAGTAATAGGGCTATATTAATTTGACCAAAAAAGCAAGTTTTACAAGTTAAGATTTGAAAAATTTTCCAAACCGCTCACCCCCCCCCCTTGCGGAAAAATAAACCCTAAATATATATCTTACAGGGTTGGCTGAATATAATCACGTTGATTAAAATCGTGATTTAAATCGCGATATAAATCACTATGATTTTTTTTTATAAAACATTGATTTAAATCACTCCCATTGAAACATGTACAAATTATTGATTTTTCTTTGTGTGTAGCAGTTTTACGTTTTATATTAAAAAAAAGAATGATTTTATCAACTTTATATCATCAGAACATGAATAAATCCTTCATATCTACTCAACGCAATTGGAATCCAGTCATTAATAAAACCAGGTTAATCTTGCAAAACCATAGATGTACATTTAAATCACTATGATTTTTTTTACAAAAATCATTGATTTAAATCACTTACATTGGAACATGTAAAAATGATTGATTTTTTTTTGCGTTACTGAAGTGGCAGTATTATTTTTACCAAAAAAAAAAGATTTTATAGTGAATATTATGCCATCAAAACATGAATAAAACCTTCATATCTACTCATAACAATTGAAATAAAATCAACAAAATCAGGTTAATCTTGCAAAACCAAAGATGTACATTTAAATCACCTTCGCCTCACATATTCGTTAACTCGTACATTAGCTGGTGACAGAACTTTTACGGTGTCGGCTTCAAAATCCTGGAACGACCTACCACTAATAATTAGACAGTCTCCAACATTAGCAATTTTCAAAAAGTCATTAAAAACTCATCTCTTTCGTACTTTGTAGTTTTTAAAATATTACATTTAATTAATTCATTGTTAGCGCTTTGGGCCTAATGGGAAAAGCGCAGTACAAATAATAAGTAATAATAATAATATGTTTTTGCTTCTTCTTTATGTATCACACATACTTTTTTGTAAATAAACCGCTGTTAAATTGCCCAAAAAAAATCACAATAACTGTACACCCTAAATTATGTTTTAAACATACAAACATATGATCTTCATTCCTTGGCCTGAATACAATTTTTTTTTCTTTTTGAGAATTTAAATCTCCGAGTCATGGATTTCTTCCAAATAAACTGATCCTCATTTCATGTTAAGAGCTTTGAATAGAAACACCAACTTTACAGCATTCCCTGTACCAAAACAGTTCCTCAACTGGGATTGAACCAGTCAGTAGAAGCTCTCTACATTATGTACACCCGAGTATACAGACACAGCAAAAAAGTCATCTTTTTGACTGGATTTAATTATGAAATAGATTGTTAAGAATAATTTTAGCAGTGAAATGTATGATTTTAAAATCGATGTCAGTGTAAAGGGTTATATTTTTGGTGTTTGCGCTTTGTTAAAAAAAAAAAAATCCGTTTTAAAGAAAACAAATCTGATATAAATCAAATAAATCCTTTTATTTTTACTTGAAAAAAAATCGCCAACCCTGATATCTTATCAAATCAGAAATCATTTGAAAAAGGCTTTACTCAACTTAATTACTACAAAACACACTACGACTTCAGGCAGATCTTTGTAGCAAATTTCCCATATTGTTATATTAGTGCCCTTTTTTGGCTTCGCCCCCACCTCAAACGAAAATACGTTCTACCGCCCCTGCCATCCCATCCTCATAACAGCATCGATGTTTCTACACCCCCCTCCACCACGCATGCCCTTCCGGTTTTCCCGGCTTCGTCACAGATTATTTCAGTTTTCGGATCAACGGTCGAACCTTCGGAATAAAGAACCTTATTTCGTTTTCGGAACGAACTTTCGGAATGACGAACCTTCGGAAAATGTCTCAAATGTTCGGATTAAACAACCTTTTTTTTTTCGTTTTCGGATTAACGAGCATCGAGGTTTTGGCAATTTACGTGATTCGGAATTACGAACCTTCGGAATTACAGACTGTAGGTATATCGTATATACGGAAGTCGTGGGGAAAACATGCGATGTCCGCACGGAGAGGGAGATCGTACTCTGTTTGAACATTATGTTACTACTGGAAAGCACACAGTGTCCCATAGTGTGTGCCGCAGTCTGTTCACAGTTTGGAACACAATGGGAAATCGCCCTCACACTGTTAGTTTTAAGCATTTCAATACACATTATCACGATACACATTATCACCTAATCAACTATGACGTTGAACACGCTGTAAACAGGCACGATGTTCTGGTGTCCACACTTTTTAATTTGAGCATTAACAATGTAAATAATATTTTCACATGGTCCATCTGTGAACACAATGTGATCACACTATGTGACACTGGGCCTTTTCACACGTGAATCATGAATCAGCATAATGATGATTGCAATTCGTCTTTATATCATCGGACCTTTCACACGGAAAAATTCGTACCGTAGTTTGAGTGAAACTTAACTGAATTCACTACCAGAGTATAGAATTTGAATTTGTGATTGTTTGTGATTAGCGTTCGTGATTCTACATGTAGTTTGGTTTCACACGTGCTAAAAATTCGTCATTAGCCTTATTTTTCACCGGAATCATCATTCAAATTACGATTTTTTTTCCGTGTGAAAAGGCGGTTAGTGTTCTTTCCAGCATGCCCATAGTTGTGCGAAATATTTTCTATATCCATCCACTTCATTTGGTCATTCATAATGAGTTTCTTTTCCTATAAGAACAAAACTGTTGAGAAAAAGTATGTGCCTTTTCACACGTGAATCTTGAATCATCATTGTAATGATGATTGCTATCGTAATCGTGTCTGTGATTAGCGTTCGTGATTCTAATCATGTTCTAGTTTGGTTTCACCCGTGCTAAATATTCGTCATTAGCCTTATTATTCACAGGAATCAGCATTCAAATTACGATATTTTTTAACCGCGTGAAAGGGCGGTAAGTCATACTCGTTTCTCAGCTTCGCGTGCCACATCTTTGGTACATCTTTTGTAAAAATTACTCAAAAGAACAAAACTGGTACAATTCCATTAAAACAAGAATTCAAAAAATCATTCTAAAGGGTAATTCAAGAATGTAATAATAATAGGCATTTATATAGCGCCATCTATCTAGAAATATTCTATTCCGAGGCGCGTAGTTATTATTATTATTACCCCGGCTTTAGCTCGAGCTGCCTCTCAGCACTCATGCATTCAAGGAATAAATCCTACCGGGTACCCATTCACCTCACCTGGGTCGAGTGCAGCACAATATGGATAAATTTCTTGCTGAAGGAAATTACGCCATGGCTGGGATTCGAACCCACGACCCTCTGTTTCAAAGTCAGAAGACTTATCCACTGGGCCACAATGTGCCAGTAATTAATTTTGAATGATTTTGTCACTGATTAAGGCATACCTTTTTAATGGATATCCTGATTTATCTAGTTACTTGCCTGGATTCCTCTTTAAATGAACCTTTCAGGCCAGAAGCGGATCCATAATTTTCCAAGGCGGGGGGGGGGGGGGGGGGCATTTTTGTAAAGAAAAAACTAACAAGTCCCCAAAAGGTATTCACTCCCAATTAACGGCGATTTAGTTCAGGACTAATTTGACGAGCGCCCGCCCCTGAAAAAATCTTACTTGCGCATGCACGACATTATTACCGTAACGAATATTTGTTATACCTCTCAAGGGGGTGGGGGCAAGGGCCGGTTGTGCCCCTACCTGGATCCGCCACTGTTTAGGACATTGCAAGGATATATCTGTATGTAGCTTATCTTGGCTCAATAACTTCCATTGTGCGCTTTTCATAGGGTCTGAATCCTTATCCACCTAGACTAGTACTTCACTAAAAATTGATGAAAGCTTTATGTTCAGGCACGTCACTACAGCAAAGGCGGCCTCCGCTGTCATTTTTCAATTAGTGAAAAACATATAAGAAAGAGGAGAAAACAGAAGAAATTAAGAAGAAAAAGAAGAATGAGCGCTATTCTTTGATAGTGCAACTCTTGAAAACCTCTATATCTAATTGGAAATTATCCCGGTACCAACCTTATTTTATGCCTAAATCTTTTCCCATTAAATATAATCATCCAATTTAACTGAGCTTATGCCTCAGTCACATTTCCCCTTCGGCGAGTCGAAAACAGCCGCTTATTTTTTTTGGTACCAGCTACGTATAGGTGGTTTAAATAAAAATGAATAAAACGGCTGTTTTCGACGCGCATAACGCCCCCTCCCTTATAAGGAAAATGTGACTGAAGTATTAATAACATGTTGTACAAAGTACCTTCTCCATCCACCCATTTCAACTGGTCATTCCATGGATAAGTACTGATCGCGGTATTGCAAGTCGACAACTAGGTCTGCGTTGCCGCGAGAAGAATATCTGAAGATGAAGTCCTGTACTCTTTGTTGGTTGTTTTCAGGGCGCATTTTCGGGATATTTGGTCTACTTACTTTTTCTTTTTTAATGGACCATTCTGTCGTATGCATTACCACTTGCCCTGATAAATGCACGTGCCGGCCGGCCCGCTCGGTCATCTGCTACAGCAGGTTGTTGACTTCAGTACCAACTTCCAATGTTTCAAGTGATATTGACAAGTTCATCTTAGATAGTAATAAGATCAGCATCATTGAGGATGGCACATTCTCCTCATTTTCGTATCTTCGCCGATTGAGTCTTGGCTACAATACAATTTCTAGTTTGGAACCACTAGCTTTTCAGGGACTTCGCCGTCTATATGATCTCAGACTCAGGAATAATCGTCTTGTTGACATATCGGCCATACGTGATCTACCGAATCTTTTTTTCCTCCACCTCGAATCAAACTTCATACGTAATCTTGAACCAGGGGATTTTCACGACGTCGCCAATGTCAAACCATTAATTCTTAAGTTATCTTTCAACTTCATTACAAAGTTATCTCCATTGTCACCACCTATGACTTGTCTCAAAGCCACATCTAACTGCTTGATAAACTTCGACCTTCATGAAATTGGTCATGTAAATGAATTAAGTGAGATACATTTAAGTAATAACAAAATTACTTTCCTGCCTGACCTCAGTGGTTTGATTTCGCTCAAAATTCTTATCCTCTCTGGAAACCCAATTCAGGCGATATTCCCTTCTACAACTGTTCCTCAAGGTTTGCTCTTCGTAGACATAAGATATGCCAATCTTTCGGCTGTCCCAGAATCATGGGTCAGCAAGAACAGCAGCATCACTCAATTGTTTCTTGACGGAAATTATTTGAAAACTACACCCAATATGGTACAGAATGAAAACGGAAATATACGAATTCTGTCCTTGAATGCAAACCCTCTTCAAGAAGAACAGGACTCTCTTCAAATCTCAGATGCTCATGTGAGTAACACATTCACACTGGACTTGTGTTTGATGCCTAATCTTCAAAGATTGTTTCTGATCAACAATAAGATCGAACAATTCCACATTTCTGATAATTGCATTAACGACAGTATGATAAATGATGATCATTATCATCCACACAATCTCGTGTTTTTGTATCTCGATCAGAACTCTATTGGAGATATTACGTTTCTTAGAAAACTCCCTCGTTTAGAGATTTTGTCTTTGTCTCATAACGAAGTTCAGACTGTGGATTGGGGACGCTCTGATCAACACAACAGACTTCGATACTTTTCACTGTCTCATAACCAACTTCAAATTCTTGAGAACTTCATGCGACTTGATGTCCTTCGCCATTTAAATGTATCTTACAACCAGATTCGGATGGTCAAGAAGGAAGCATTTCAGGGTTCTTTTAATTTGAACTTTTTGGATATGCGAGGCAATTATCTGATGACTATCCCTGACTTGTCGAATTTACCTAGAATTAATTATCTTGATCTAAGTGGAAATCTCTTGGAATGTATCCGGAAAGAAGATTTGAATAATCTAACCAACTTGTCGTACTTTAGTGTAGCAAATAATTTCATCAGCAATGTTTCAATTTCAAATTCTAAACATTTTTTAAAGTTGAACTTGCAAAATAATCTTCTAACCTCTTTGAATGAAATCGGAGAACCACAATATTTGAATATCGATGGTAATATGATTTCTAATTTTCGTTTCCGATTTGGTGATGAACTACCACGTATTTCAGAAGCAGTACTTTCACTCAGCAGACCGACGAATATGAGCCTTCCCTTGACAACTAAAACATTTCATTGTTCCAACAATCGCATTTTATCGCTGGAAGGAACCTCGATGTGCTTCAGTACAAGTAATGAACAATGTGGCGTTGCATGTTACCTAAGTGCTGTTTACCTAGATTGGAATATGATACGATATGTTTCCGCTGATGTGTTTAATCATTGTAAACTGAATATTTTGTCACTTGAAGGCAATCCGATTCAACAATTATCAAGTGAATTCTTCACTAAGCTTGCTCGTCTTTATTTATCTCACTCATATCTGATAACTTCATCACCTTCATTGACGGTGAAAAGTACATCTCTTGTAGTGTTGTCCATGAACAACATCCCGATGTTCAGGAACTTATCTGACAACATCAGCTTTGATTCATCTAGGTTAAATTTTCTGGTCTTTAGCGACAATGGTATAATTGATTTTCCTATCATAACAGCGCCTGCCCTCGATAGTCTGGATCTTAGTAAGAATGAAATCAAGTTTGTAATACAAGAAATGTTTGAAGGTATTCCAAGGATCCGCTATATTGATTTGAGTAGCAATCGCATTAAGAGTATCCCTCCTGGCACTTTTGCTACTAGTATTTACATCAGAGAGCTTAATTTGGAAAACAATCATATTCATCACATCAGTGAGTCTGCGTTCATCAACCAAAGGAGTGGATTCATTCTACGACTTGGAAACAACCATCTCGTATCGATTCTGCCAAGTAGTCTACCTGTTCTCTCGCGGACCGTCTACCTTGATCCAAACCCATGGAACTGTGACTGCGAATCAACATCGATTAAAAGATGGCTCTTGCTATCAGGTGTCAATCTGTATCAGTGTATGAACCCATTGTATTTGAGGAATATGAGTCTTGTGAGTCTGAAAGAGACAGATTTGTGTCACGATGAGTATGGTGACTTCAAGTCTACAGAGACCCAAACCAGTCTTAGTATGCCTAGTGGAGTAAATAGAATTCTTTTTAGCTACTGTCTAAAATTAACATGGGCACTTCTTTTATCTTCATACTTGTCTCTGTCAGAATTATCATATTACAGGGGCGGATCCAGCTTTCGCCAATAGGGGGGGCCGAAAAATATTTTTATCAACATTTTTCTCGATTGGCCGCTATATAATCAGATTTTTTGTTGGTTTTTCAGGGGGTAGTCCTAATTAAAGACTGAAGTTTTAAGTATATGTTAGTTTTTATTGTTATAAACAAGTTAAGGTATCTCATGTGGTCTTAATATATAATGCGAGCGCGAAGCGCGAGCTCAAATTCTTTGATATTTTATGTCCTTAGACCTGAAGATTCTGAGATTTTATAATCATGAAAAAAGAAGAGTATCCAACTAAACAATGCGAACGCGAGTCGAAATTTTATTATAGTAACGTGAAAAGAGGATTCAATTAGGACTGTTTTTAGTGATAAACGAAGAGGATTACAAGTATCACCAATTAAATAATGAGAGTGCAAAGCGCGAGCTCAACATTTTTGATATTCCGACCTGAAAACTGGACAGTCTAAGCGCGTTTTTATTTTAATAAAGAACAAAGCTGTGTGTCTCAAACAATTAAATGCGAGCGCGAAGCACGAGCTTAATTTTTTGATATACTGACATGATAAAGGAACATTTTGACAAATTTTGGTAAGAATTTCCAAAGAGGATAGGTAACTCACAAATCAAACAATGCGAGCGCGCAGCGCGAGCTGAGAATTGTGATATACTAACAATTTGTGTAAATCAAACAAAATAATGAAAGCTTGATGTGCGAGCTAAAATATTGTGTGCAAATAGATTTCAGAACTGGATATATAAGTGCCATTTAATCCTCTTGAATGGGATTTATTACACAGGCAATGCGAGGGCGAAGCGCGAGCGAAATCTTTTATATAAAGTCTATTTTCCAATTCTTCCCTCACCTTTTTCTTGTTTCCTTTCGGGGTCGGGCCGGCCGTTACGAGGCTGTAAATTACACATCATGGGTATGCTACCTCTTTCTTACTTTTCTTTCTGTTTTTCATAATTTCTATCAAGTTAAAGAGTACACTTTTTTCTGCAGGTTGTCAAAAAATAGGGGGGCCGGGGCCGGCTCGGCCCCCTCCTGGATCCGCGCCTGTATTAAATGTACTGTCAATGCAAATTGCTTTGGAAATTATGGCTATACACATGTTTAGTGCACTTATTCTTTGAATATAAAACAAAATATCATTCACTGACAAAACGCAAACATATTTGGTCCACTGACTTTATTGACTGAGTATATAATGTGCATATTTTCCACCAGATCAATGTTTAAACTCATGAAAATATGTCAATGAACAAAAGAGTATAGTATCTTCGATCAGACAAACAGTTAGGTAATCGACATCAAATATTAGTGAGTTTTCGTTCAGGGACGTACGGGGTTTTGATTGACGCGGGTGTATGGCAAGCCTTTTGAACAATTATTCCTTTTTCTTTACATTGATTCTTGATAGCAAGAATTCTATTTCCTCATATCAAGAATTTAATTCTTGATAACAAGGAATGCAATTCTTAGTAAAGAAATGGATGCTGTGCCGGTGTAATATAGAAGTGCATTGAGTACATGGATATGTGCGTTATACACAAAGTACAAATACCCTATATTATTATTGTTCTTATTATTACTATTATTATCATAATTATTAATATTTTATTGCTATCATTATCATTATTAGAAGTAGGATGAGTCGTTGTTGCAGTAGTAGTAGTAGCATATGTGTTAAGAATACCACCCAATTTACGATCAGCTTATAAATCCATCTCCTGGTTCTCCACTATCTCTTTCGTTCTCCGTTCTTCCGGATTTCAAGATGTTTTTTCCCTCGCTATTTATTCTCTTATTTATTTCTCTTTTCATTATTCTTATTTCTTATTTGTATTCTTTGTTAATGAAAAAAGTGGTACATTAAATACCAGGGCCGTAGACAACGGGGACAGGTAGGATCACCCCCGCCAACTTTTCGGGGAGGGGGGGGGGGGATATTGCGTGATCTGAGTTTCAATGAAGAAAATACAATGTAATGGATTTTCTCTTTATGATATAAGCCTATAGTGATTATCATAACTCTCGTTATCATTACTATCATTATTTTATCATTATTGTTATTATTAATTTCCATGAAAATCAAAAGTCATTATCCCTCCCTCGCACACACTCATACAAACACACACACACACCCTCATACAGGCATATATTAAGATGGGGCTTTGAAAAACTTGCCACAAACAAAGTTCCACAATTAAACGAAAAAGTACAAGAAGAAAAGAAAATAAATAAGGTGCATTATGATATAATTTTTTTCAATGACATGTCAGAATCTATCACAAGATTTTCAATTTAGAGAGGTCATTATTTCTGTTTCCTGGCTTCGCTCGCACATAAACGCACTCACCCTAACACATAAAACACCCATACGCACACAGCCATATGATGGAGCACTGTAGAAACATGCATTGAATATTAAAGTAAATTAGTAAAGTTTTAATACATATCCTCACACACACGGGTGTATATATATATGTGTAAATATATTTCAATGCCGGTAAATACCTTGTCCTTTCACACACTTAAGTTTCCCAATCGTTTCTATTGTATTCCACCATCTCGTTCAAGTCATTACCCCCTCTGTTGTTATTTTTTGTTATCTTACTATAATCCTTCTGTTCTGTACTCAACCCCCTCTGTTGTTAATTTCTGTTATTTTGTCATCTTAGTGTAACCCTTCTGTTCTGTACCCTTTGTTACACATTTACTTTGTTATTTCGACCTTATTTGTATGGTTTGTTCTGTTTGTTTCAATGCATTATAGGCCTGATGAAGGCCCCATTGGCCGAAAGCTTGTAATAAAGAGATACATGGAAGCTACGTCTTGCGTTGATGCTGAATTATTTACAAGTGTACATAGAACATGACGCGCTGTAATACACGTTATGCAAAGGGCCCTCTTCTTTTGTGTAAATATATGTATATATATATATATATATATATATATATATATATATATATATATATATATATATATATATATATATATATATATATGTATATATATATAGTCTGCTTCGACATATGGAATGAAATAATCACAGATGGTTTAGTAAATGCCGTAGAAATAAAATCGTAGAATTTTAAAAGGAGCGTAGCTCTCAAAAATGAAAGTCACACTCTTCGTCAGTGCCCATGGTATGACAAAAAATAGAGAATTCAAAATCCGTTTCTGAAACAGTCGTGAAAAAAAGTATTTTCATGGGCATAAGGATCGTGAAACTCACCTTTCAAAGAAATCAATGCGCTGAAGATGGAGGAAGCGCACTGTAAAAGACGCATCTAAAGACGCGCTGCCATGTATAGGTACCACATTGACGGCAAGATCGTAAACTAAAAAATCATTAACGAAAATGTGAAGTAGGTCAAGGGGTTTCGCCGGTATCGCGATCTAAAAATTCCATTCCGATCGACGAATGGGCGCTGTGCTGGAAAACCGTTCTGAAAAAGTGTGACCTAACTTCGCGGATTGGAGATTTAAACAAAATCTCAAGCTCAAAAGGTGAGATATTTATATCAGATTGACGAAAAGATGCTATAGAATCAGTCAGTACCACATTGAACTCACATTTTTTTGAATGATATCTGCTTGCAAAATGACGATATCGTGATGCTTGTTGAGAATTTCAGAATTTCTTCGGAACGGGCGCTATAACGGTGACAAATTTGCCGATCTTTTGTCAATATTTTCATGAACACGGAACTCATCCGAAAGAAACTAACGCCAAATTGTAATTTTAGGTCGCTTTGCACGTTGATGTCAGATTTTAAGGATGTTGGCTAATATTTTAGATAATGACCGTCCGCGAAGTATGGACACACGCGAAGATTGGACGCACTGCCATAGATATGTTGACTAAACAGTGCGTATCAAAAAAAGTTTACACTTTGAAAAATATCCTGTAAAATTAAACATTATTTTGTAATATCCTGTGATTTTTCCACATTTAAACATTGGTACAGATCCATTTAAAAATGGACAGTGCTCACTCAAGTATAACATTCTGTCAAAACTTTTACTTTCATTGGATAGATGAGACCCAAACCCAAGAATATGTGTGAAAAAAAATACCCACACGTTGTATATTTTTTAATTCCCAGGGCTTTTTCAAAGTGAAAACTTTTTTTCCATACGCACTGTATAATCATCTTTTTTTTCATGATTCTTTATCCCCATTTCTTTCACAAAATATTTAATTAGAGTAGGCATAGCCATTTTACATGTAATTTCTCACACACCAATATCCACAAATTTTTGCAAAACATAATTTTCGTATGCCAGTGAGTGTGGAATGGTCCCCCTCGTATGAATACCCCCGTATACGCCAGTGGTAATCATCGTAACTATCACTTGAAGAACCTCCAGTCAGTGATATTCATGACAAGAGGGTTTTTGCATTGTTAAAGAGCTTGGTGCGACGAAAACACCTCTTTTTATTCGGCCATTGCTGCTCTGAATATCGACCAAATTTCATGTTTTTGGTATCTTTATAAAGAAGAAAAATCATTCTTTTAGGCATGTGTCTGGATATTTAAAAATATTTTGTAATATAGGTGAAACTTATGATCTAAAACATGATACAAAATAATTATTTTCATGCAACAAAAGATGTGTTTTACACTTAATTATTTTTGTTTAAGCCCAAATGACTTTTGGATTATGATAAAGCTGTAAAAAACTAAGCTTTAATAAAAATTATGATATAGGCTTTATAAGAGGATATATTTTAGATAGGTCAGCAACCATCTTAATTTTCATAGGCAAGTAAATTAAGCAGCTAATTAAAACAAGAAAACTGCGCTCTTATTGGTCACATAGACTACACACCCCCTCAAATTCCAACATTTCATTGCTCGTGGCACTCACCATGTGGTAATCTCTTCAATTACTCTCTGCTGTTCTGAAACCTTATCCAGCCAATCGGAAATATGGATTTCTTGCTACTCAGAATTTTAAATCTCGTCTTGTATCTTGATGGTAAAAGCTGGCTCGCAGTAATTATCTAGTTACATACGCATCTTGTTCAGGTTTTAAAAAAATGCCCAGAATGTTCAATTTTCAGGACAAAATACATGAAACTCCAAAAAAGTTTAGCTCGCGCTTCGCAAGATTATGAGATTATTAAAATTTTATGTTGTTTGCAAGAATAAAGGTAAGAAATTACTGTTAGGACAAAGGCGTTTTGCCCCCTCCCCAATTTTTCACGACCAAGAAAAAAAAGATAAAAGGAAAGGGATAAGAAAGAAATATAGGCCTTTTATTTTCCAAGTGTTATGTACAAACATATCACAAACTTTGATTTTTGTAATAAAAATGTCAAAATATTTGCTCGCTCGCTCGCAACTTCTTATTAATTTTGCGCAATACGCCATATCGAGCCCCCTCAAAAATTTTGGCATTTACATGCCCGGATTTGGATTTCAAGTAAATGTTAAATGTGGATTTGCTGATCTTAGCTTATCTTGGCTCTACAATGCCGTTGAGCTTTTTCTTCTGAGATATACTGATAATGAAACCTTGTCTTTGGTACTTCACTAAAAATAAAAGAAAAATCAAAAGAGGAAGGGAAAGAAAAAAGGAAAGCTATATAAAGCACTGTGGCATGTGTAACTCTTGAATACGCCTAAAATTCGATTAAAATGAAATGTCGTCACCTTATCTAGGTACGTCGATCACCCTCTATAGAAAATAACATTGAAAACACACCTACTAAAAACCCCAGCTTTTCCCAAGTTATATCTCCATGCAACTTTTTCTATTTGGCAGTTCAATGGGCAAGGGTCTCCGATACTGTCACTGGACACATAATATCTGCGCTGTTGAAAGAGGAATGATCTCAGGATGAAGTCCTTTACTCTCTGCTGGCTTTCAGGGCGCTTTAGTGCTTTATTTTTACTTCTTACCTTTTCTGTTTTATTGGACCATTCTGTTGTATGCATTGCTACTTGCCCCGATGAATGTTCATGCTTGACCCGTTCTGTCATCTGCTCCAGAATGCTGTTGACTTCAGTACCAATTTCCAATGTTTCAAGTGATATTGACAAGTTCATCTTAGATAATAATAAGATCAGCATTATTGAGGATGGCACATTCTTCTCATTTTCGTATCTTCGCCGATTGAGTCTTGGCTACAATACAATTTCTAGTTTGGAACCACTAGCTTTTCAGGGACTTCGCCGTCTATATGATCTCAGACTCAGGAATAATCGTCTTGTTGACATATCGGCCATACGTGATCTACCGAATCTTTTTTTCCTCCACCTCGAATCAAACTTCATACGTAATCTTGAACCAGGGGATTTTCACGACGTCGCCAATGTCAAACCATTAATTCTTAAGTTATCTTTCAACTTCATTACAAAGTTATCTCCATTGTCACCACCTATGACTTGTCTCAAAGCCACATCTAACTGCTTGATAAACTTCGACCTTCATGAAAATGTTCAGGCACGTGAATTAAGTGATATAAATTTAAGTAATAACAAAATTCGTTTCCTACCTGACCTCAGTGGACTGATTTCGCTTAGAAGGCTTATCCTTACGGGAAACCCAATTCAGGCGATCTTCCCTTCTACTACCGTTCCTCAAAGTTTGTACTTTGTAGACATAAGATATTCCAATCTTTCGGTTGTTCCAGAATCATGGGTTAGCAAGAACAGCAGCATCACTGATTTGTTTCTTGACGGAAATCATATAAAGAATATCTTTCATAATGAAAGCAGTATCATACGTACACTTTCCTTGATTGAAAATTTTCGCCAAGAAAAAAAGGCGACTCCAGTGAGCCATGCATTTATATTCATTATTCATTCGCGTATTATGCCTTACCTTCAAACATTGTATCTGATCAACAATAAGATCGAAGAACTTCACATTGATAATAATTGCATTAACGACAGTATGATGAATGATGATCATGATCATCCACACAGTCTCATGTTTTTGTACCTCGATCAAAACTCTATTGGAGATATTACGTTTCTTAGGAAACTCCCTCGTTTAGAGATTTTGTCTTTGTCTCATAACAAAGTTCAGACTGTGGATTGGGGACGCTCTGATCAACACAACAGACTTCGATACTTTTCACTGTCTCATAACCAACTTCAAATTCTTGAGAATTTCACGCGACTTGATGTCCTTAGCCATTTAAATGTATCTTACAACCAGATTTGGATGGTCAAGAAGGAAGCATTTCAGGGTTCTTTTAATTTGAAAATTCTTGATATGCGAGGCAATTATCTGATGACCATCCCTGACTTGTCGAATTTACCTAGAATTATTTATCTTGATCTCAGTGAAAATCTCTTGGAATGTATCCGGAAAGAAGATTTGAATAATCTAACCAACTTGTCGTATATATATGTTAGTGTAGCAAGTAATTTCATCAGCAATGCTTCGATTTCAAGTTCAAAATATTTTTCAAAGTTAAACTTGCAAAACAATCTTCTAACATCATTGAATGAAATCGGAGAACCAGAATATTTTAATATCGATGGTAATATGATTTCTAATTTTCGTTTCCGATTTAGTGATGAACTACCGCATATTTCAGAAGCCGAACTTTCACGCAGCAGATTAACGAATATGAACCTTCCCTTGACAACTGAAACATTCCATTGTTCCAACAATCGCATTTTATCTTTGGAAAGAACCTCGATTTGCTTCAATGCAAGTTATGAGCAATGTGACTTTGCATGTCATCTAATGTATGTGTACCTCGATTGGAATATGATACGATATATTTCCGGCGATGTGTTCAATCCTTGTAGAATTATCATTTTATCACTTGAAGGCAATCCGATTCAACTTCTACCCAGTGAGTATTTCACAAATCTGGCCAATCTTTATTTATCTCACTCAAATCTGACGACTCCATCATATTCATTGACGGCAAAAAGTACATCTCTTCTGGTGTTGTCAATGAACAACATCCCTATGTTCCATAAGTTCTCTGAAAACATCACCTTTGATTTATCTACGTTATTTTTTCTGTTCCTTAGTGATAATGGTATTATCGATTTTCCTAAAATAACAGCCCCTGACCTTGAAAGTCTGGATCTTAGTAAGAATGAAATCAAGTTTGTAATACAAAAAGTGTTTCAAGGTATTCCAAGGATCCGCTATATTGATTTGAGTAGCAATCACATTAAAAGTATCCCTCCTGACACTTTTGCGGCTAGCATTTACATCAGAGAGCTTAATTTAGAAAGCAATCAGATTCATCACATCAGTGAGTACGCGTTCATCAACCAAAGGAGTGGATTCATTCTACGACTTGGAAACAACCATCTCGTATCTATTCTGCCAAGTAGTCTACCTGTTCTCTCGCGGACCGTCTACCTTGATCCAAACCCATGGAACTGTGACTGCGAATCAACATCGATTAAAAGATGGCTCTTGCTATCAGGTGTCAATCTGTATCACTGTATGAACCCATTGTATTTGAGGAATATGAGTCTTGTGAGTCTGAAAGAGACAGATTTGTGTCACGATGAGTATGGTGACTTCAAGTCTACAGAGACCCAAACCAGTCTTAGTATGCCTAGTGGAGTAAATAGAATTATTTTTAGCTACTGTCTAAACTTAACCTGGGCACTACTATTATCTTCATATTTGTCTCTGTCAGAATTATCATATTGTCTAAATGCGTGTGTTTGTAATGTACTGTCAATGGAAATCGCTTTGGAATTAATTGCTATACATATATTTAGTACGCTTATCCTTTGAATATAAAGCAAAACACTAATCATTGACAAAACGCAAATACACACTAAGAAATTCGGGTTCACTTTTACACCCCTAGGGGTGCACAGGCTTGTCCCTATACGAGTACCCCTAGCGGTGCACACGTACACCCCGAATATGTTTGCACCCCTATTTGGGGTGTCCATCTGCACCTTAGAGGGTGTACACGTCTACCCCTTAGGGTACATAATGTACCCCCAGTCCCCCACCTAAAATAACAAAAAGATTGTCGAGACTTCCGATCCATTCACTTTCTGTTTCGAATTTTTAGTTACCTTAGTTGGGAATCGAACTCACCTCGTTTTATATCATGTCTGTAGTCAAGATTTTTCCCGCTAAGCCAGCGAGTCGAAGCGCTGAGACCGGATGAGGTCCCTAGCGACATGATCTGATTCTTTTTTTTACTTGTGCTGATGGTTGTGATTCAAGTAGCTCTATTTACTGTTTTTCAAAATGTATACGCAATCAAATGTGTTTTTGAAACAATAATCATCACATAAATATTAGATATTTAACAAATCATTTCACTTTAGGTAAAGTGTGACGTTAGTGCATTGTTATTTCGGGTTATCTTCGATCACAAATCAACTGTATATATACCATACGTCTATCAGCGAGACTGGTGGGGTGCGCGCAAAGAGTACATGGGTGTACAACAGACACATACTCTCGCATAAGAGCTAACTTGCACCTCAATGGTTTTGCAAGGTGTACGCATGTATCGTACACCCCATTTGCGCCGGGATTTCTTAGTGTGTATGTTTGGTCCACTGACTATATTGACTGAGTATACAATTCGCAACTTTACACCAGGGGGGCGTTTCATGAAAGGACTTGTCGGACGTTTTATCCGACAAGTCCCATTTTATCCGACAGTTACCATAGGAACAGTGCCTCTCTGCCAATCAAAATCATTGAAAGATGTCAGATCTGACAACTTGTCGGATGAAAATATTGATGAAACGCTCCCCAGACCGATGCTTAAACTCATCAAAAGATGTTAATGAACAAAACAGTAAGTATCTTCGAACAGACAATCAGTCAGCTTATCGACATCAAATATTAGTGAGTTTTCGTTCAGCGACGTACGGGGATTTGAGGTTACACGGGCCTAATTACAACTGACAGGCAAAAGATATTCATTCGAGCCAACCCATTCTCAATTTTTAAATTTGATATTGCTGATTGTCAAAAATGAATGGATGTAATTGACAATCTCACTCTGACTCTAGGGAGGGTACCTACTGAACTTCCTTTTTCCAAATTGGAAAGATATATTACTAGTTTGGAACTATTTTTTACTGGTGGACGAATTAGGGCCATTTTACTCTCTTAAGTGATGAATTTGATCCTGTCAGGTGTAGTCTTCATAAATGCCGATTTATTTTTAAAATTAGCCGGCCGAGGTACCCTTTTCTGGTCAGATATGGAATGTCAGACATATATCCTGCCCACTGGTAGTAAACACTCAGCCCTCGAATTTCCTCCTTATTTTTTTATGATTTTTTTTAAAGTACCACTTTAACACACGGGTCTATGGGAAATGTTTGGTCATTTGATAGACTATCAAATGATCAAACATTTCCCATAGACCCGTGTGTTAAAGTGGCACTTTTGGACTCCAATATTATGGCCTAGAAAGTCAATTAGTGTGCTCTAAAATGCGCTTGGTCGCTTCGCTACCTCGCCGGGACTCAGACAGCAATGACACCAATGATAACATGCCTTGAGTTGGTTAGTATATCCTTCTCAAGCTCGCCCATGAAGATGTTGGCATAGGATGGAGCGAATGGCGTACCCACTTAACTGTCAACAATACACTACAGTGCGTATCAAAAAGTTTACACTTTGAAAAAGCCCTGGGAATTAAAAAATATACAACATGTGGGTAATTTTTTCACATATAATCTTTGGTTTGGGTCTCATCTATCAAATGAAAGTATAAGTATTGACAGAATGTTACACTTGAGTGAGCACTGTCCATTTTTGTAAAGCTCGCAGAAATCTGTTTGCGCAGAAATGCTCGTTTTCACGCTGTGTCAAGGGGAAAGGGCGAAATCAAACTTACCCTGCGAAACATTTCTCATACATTTCCCTTGCACTTTTGGTCCCTTGAAATCAAACGGTTACATTCAGTTACATACATTTTGTAACAATTTTGCCACCCAAATTGAAATTTCAACACTTAGTAGCACAACCTTTACCCTTTTTGTGCCAGCTGGATCTGAGGACAGAACTAAGTCTGTACAAAAGTTTATGTCAGACATCTCCAGCATTTTTTCACTAAGGTTTTATCATTTAAAGTGGGTTTACATTTCACTTTTCATTTAATACATGTTTCTCCACACTTTTTTCCAAGCTTGACAATGATTAACAAAATTAAAATCAAGCCTAAGCCTCTTCATGTAAATCACAGCTTAGTGTAAAGCAAATATCGTCACGATGGCCGCGGTGTGTGGGGGAGTGGGTGGGGCGCAATGCATTCTTCGAAGTGTTTTGGGCAAGGAAACAAGTTAAAAAGGGTAAAAGATATCTCCAAATCAATTTTACTAGCTAAATTCCACGTGTTTTTCAGGGTTAAGGTCTACTTTTATTCGCATAACTATTTCAAAGTTCTGCGCAAATAATTTTCAATAACTTTTCAAAAGTAAGTGGTGCTCACTCAAGCGGAAATATTTTTCGACAGTTATATCGTCATTTGCTTAAATGTATCTGTACCAATGTTAAAATGTGGAAAAATCTTCAGGATATTACAAATGTATAATTTTTTTGATACGCATTGTATACTAAAGGACCTTAGGGTAACTACAGTATATATTCTATACTTCGTTACATATTGACTCATCATTACCTTATATAAATAACTGGTTATTATTTATGGACTATAATTATTTATCTCCGTTATGTATTGCATTATATTGTATTTATCATTGTTATTAGTAGACCTATATTTTGTATTTTATATATTGGTTTAGATCCTGATGAAGGGCATGTGCCCGAAAGCTTGATGAAGACTGGTATTGACCTTGCTATGGCCCTCTCCATACTCTTGATCTCAAATAATATATACATTTATATATATATATATATATATATACATATATATATACACACATATATATACACCCATATATACACCCGTGTGTGTGAGGATGTGTGTATTAAAACTTCACTTATTTACTCTTATATTCAATGCATGTTTCTACAGTGCTATACAATGTATATATATAATGTGAGGGTGTGTGTGTGTGTATACATAATAATCGCAATCGGTTTAGTCAATGCGTAGCTCTCAAATATGAAAGGTAAAGCTCATGTAGTAGCGAAGTAAAGCCATTTAAAAGAAAAAAAAAACTGATTATAATTTTTTTTCAAAGCAAAATATTCAGCTTGCAAGCGGTTAATATTCATGGAACTTAGTTGTACTTGTAGTTTATGCAATATACAGTATAGAGAGAGTTGTCAATTTGATAAGTAAAAATTTGACTTTTACCTCTGGTTTGGGGCTTTAAAATTACTTGAAGCTTGTCTACTCATATACACAGTATAGACGTCCTATGAAGATCTGAACTAAATAACCATTGTTTCATCATATTTCCTGTAAACTATCAAACTTGCGATTTTTGTTTGACGTAGTTGTAACTTTAATTTATTTTTACAATGATTTTCATAAGTGTAGTTGCCTGTCATCGTTTACTTAAGCAACGATCCCGTCGGAAACAAGCAATCTAGATTTTCATTGGCTATCCTGTTAATGTAGTTTGATTATATTATACTTAATTGTTCTCCTTACGTTCCGCATTTGAATAAAATCAACAAATCAATGCTTGAGATATGTTCTTTTAAGAATCATAAACAAAGAGAGAATGCGCTGTTGAAAAATCATGAATGTTCAATTTCTTTTCCTATTTTGTAGGAAAATATTTACCAAGTGGTACTTCCAAGTTCCATAGCATTGACCACGTGAATGAAAATAATTGTATAGAGTATCCATGTGGTTGGTCAAATCTTTACATTATTATACCCCCGCCAAACGATCTAAGTTTGAAGGGGCCATTGGAATCAGCGTACAGTCAGTCGGTCGGTCCGTTGCAAATCTTGCGCTTCGAACTACTCCCTCATTTTTAACCAATCCTCATGAAGTTTTGAACACACGTTGGTTTCGAGGTAAAGATGGGCAAGACATAGTTTTGCGTGTGTCGGAAATCGTGATGCCATGGTAATAATGTATTAAATGCTGAACATTTGTTGAAAATCTTGCATGCGGTTCGAACTACTTCATCAGTTTTCAACAAATTCTTATGGAATTCGGCTCCCACATTGGTTTTGAGGTAAAGGTGTACGAGATACATTTTTTGTGTGTCAGATATTGTGTTACCATGGTAAAAATATATTATGCGGCAAAAATTAGGGGAAAAATTGCGTTTCGAACTACTTCCTCAGTTCGTAACCCTTTTTCATGAAATTTGGAACGCACATTGGTCTTGATGTAAAGATGTGCAAGACTTATTTTTTGCATGTATCAAAAATTGTGTTGCCATGGTAACCGCATAGTATAACAAAAACCGTGGAAAACTCATTGCAGATAAAAATACCTCATCGGTTTATGGCTCGTGCATGCTCATGAGAGTTGGCACCAGCATTGGTCTTTGGGTAAAAACATGCAATTCCCATTTCCTAATGTGCTTGAAATCGTGTTGCCATGGTAACAGCATGTTATTGCCCCCAAACCCAGGAAAACTATTTCCCCATTTTTTTAACCATTACTGTAGAAACTTGGCACAAACATTCATCTTGGGTAAAGATCGGCATGCAATATGATTTTTCCAAGTGTGTTTGAAACAGCGCTGTCAAGGTAACGGCATAGGGCGCGGGTATCAATCACCTTCAGTGATATTTCTAGTGTCAGCAAGATTTACGTAACTTCCGATGGTTTAATACCTACGGAATCTACCCACTTTTCACATTAAAAAAAATGTGGAACACCTCTGGCAGTGTCCCCTGCGTTACGCGATTTCATGTAGCAGCAGTGCTGACTTACAAAACAACTAAGATGAATGATTACTTGCAAAAATACCATTCATACTAAGTTCATTGACCCTAAATGAACTTTGACCTCGATCATAAGATCTGAAACTCATGACGATGATGATATTGCACAGCATTTGTATAGCGCCCAAGACATTCAAAGGCGCATTTTTGGAGGAGCCAGCCAATCTGGGTCGCCGAGGAGGGCGCGCACACAGAACTGTGACCCGCAGGTCTTTCCTCATGCAAAAGATCAGTGTTACTTGATTACCCTTATGTCCAAGTTTCATAAACTAGATCGATAATCTTTCAAAGTTATGATGACACTTCTGAGCAAACCAATCATTGACCCTAAATGACCTTTTCCTTAATCATGTGACTTAAAATTCATGCAAAACAATTGGTGATACTTGCTTATCCATATGCCCAAGTTTGGTTAACTAGGTCAACACACTTTGTAAATTGTGATGAAATTTCAAACAAGTGGAGCGCCTCTGGCAGTCTCACCTGCATCGCGCGATTCAATATAGCAGCAGTGCTGACTATGAAAACGACTTTAAAATAATTATTCACAAAAAACACCATTTATATAATGATACAATACTATGTTCATTGACAATAAATGACATTTGACCTTGATCATGCCACCTAAGACTTGTTAGTGATACTTGATTACCCCTATATCCACATTTTATAAACTATATCTATAAACTGTGAAAGTTATGACAGCAATCTAATAATTACCTCCAAAATGGCCAAAATTTAATGACCTTAAATGACCTTTGACTTTGGTCATGTAACCTGAAACTCACATGAGAGGTTTAGTTACACTTGATTACTCTCATGTCCAAGTTTTATGAACTAGACCAACACACTTACAGAATTATGATGGTAATTCAACATATACCCCAAACATGGCCAAAGTTCATTGACCTATGACCTTGGTCATGTGACCTGAAAATCACACAGGATGTTCAGTAATACTTTATTACTCTTATGTCCAAGTTTCATTTATCGGATCCATGAAGTTTGAATGTTATGATGGTAATTCACCAGATACCCCCAACTTGGCCAAAGTTCATTGACCCTAAATGACCTTTGACCTTGATCATGTGACCTGAAACTCGCACAGGATGTTCAGTGATACTTGATCACTCTTATGTCCAAGTTTCATTTATCGGATCCATTAAGTTTGAATGTTATGATGGTAATTCACCAGATACCCCCAACTTGGCCAAAGTTCATTGACCCTAAATGACCTTTGACCTTGATCATGTGACATGAAACTCAGGCGGGATGTTCAGTTATACCTTACGTCCAAATTTTCATGAACTAGGTCCATATATTCTAAGTTATGCTGTCATTTCAAAAACTTAACTTCCGGTTAAGATTTGGTGTTGACGCCGCCGCCGTCGGAAAAGCGGCGCCTATAGTCTCACTCTGCTTCGCAGGTGAGACAAAAACTTATCATTGGTTAAGATTTAAATGTTCATACACAAAACATGGTCAAAGTTCATTGAGCCTAATTGACCTTTGACCTTGATCATGTACAGTGGCGTACCGTGGGTCACGGCATTGGGGGGGGGGGCACCAGCAAAAATTTGAGTCACTTAGTGAGCGTGCGAAGCGCGAGCTGAAATTTTTTTTATATTCAGACCTAAAAAGGGACATTATGATATTTTTTTTGTAATCATGATATTTACCTGTCTCGCTAAACAATGTGAGCGCGAAGCGCGAGCTGAAATTTTTGTATGATATATTGACCCCAAACAGGGAGATTTTAAGGACTATATTTTAGGAATCCATGAAGAGTATACAACATATCTCACCATAGTCATCTAATGCGAGTACCAAGAGCTTGCTGATTTTGTTATAATTACATCTAAACTCATGAAGCACTTGTATTCATTGTAATCATAAATAACATACGCACCTCACTAATCAAATATTGCGAGCGCGAAGCGCGAGCCAAAAATTTAGAAAATTCAGTCCTAAAGAGGGGCATTTTAAGGCTTGTTTGTAGGAATTCATGAATTCACTATCCAAATGATGCGAGCGCGAAGCGCGAGCTAAAATTTTTGTATATATTGACCCCCAACAGGAATATTTTAAGCACAAATTTTTAAGGAATCCATTAAGTGTATACATATCCCACCATAGTCATGTAATGCGAGTGCCAAGCGCTTGCTGATTTTTTTAAATTACATTTGAACACATGAAGCACTTTTTGTTAGTAGTCATTGTAATCATGATTATCATACGCATCTCACTAATCAAATATTGCGAGCGCGAAGCGCGAGCTGAAAATTTAAATGATTCAGACCTGAAATGGGGCATTCTAAGGCTTGTTTGTAGGAATTCACTATATAAGACCATACGTATTTCACTAACCAAAAGATGCGAGCAACAGGATTATATATCTCATTAAATAGACAATGCGAGCACCAGGAACAATGAAGACATAGGCCCTGAGCAAATTATGTTTCATAAAGTTATGATAAAAATGTTTCTAAAGAATATAACATAACATAATTATGATCTAATATAACATTATAATGAATAATAATTTCTTCTTTCCCACTACGTTTCTCTTCCTTTCTCCCTCTTTTTCTCCTTTCCCCGTTTTTTTTGGTCAGCCGATTTGGGGGGGGGGGGGGGACGTGCCCCCCCATGCCCCCCGTAGTTACGCCACTGATCATGTGATCTGCAACCCGTGCAAGATGATATTATGGTAAGTGATACTTGATTACCCTAAACCCTAAAGTTTCATGAACTAAGTGCTGATGACAGTTCAATAACTTGGTTAAGATTTAAATGTGGACGCCGCCGTCGCGACGCGTCGTCGGAAAAGCGGCTCCTGTATAATCTCGCTCTACTATGCAGGCGAGACAGAAATGAGAAGCAAAAGAAAAGTTTCACTGCAAGAAGAAGGGGGCTTGGCAGGAAAAAAAATGACAAGCAAAAAGAGAGAAAAAAGGTAACGTTCATTAATCTCCGTTATTTTTAGTTTCTTTCTTTCCTTGTCTTTCTTTCTTTCTTTCTTTCTTTCTTCCTTCCTCTCTCTTTTTTTCTTCTTTCTTTTTTTCCTCCTTCCTTCCTTCGTTCCTTCCTTCCTTCTTTTTTTTTGCTTATCAACCTGATTTTCAGGGGGTGGTACCTATGTTAAATAATATACGCAGCACCTCCTTTTCCCCCAAGTCCATGGGCAGATGGGGGTGGCTTTGAATTCTGCCCCTAATTTTTTTTAATAAACGGGTACAAACACGTAAAAAATGCCATCTGTTTAAGCCTTTTTTCTAGCAAGATTAGCCCCCTCCCTCCCCCACTTTAAAAACCATTTCGTTGTCTATGGAGGACTAGGATGATTTTGGTAGGCCTATATAATTCTTGCACAATATGACTTTGGTACCGGTTTTGAATAAATTACACAAATTATGGTCATGTGCATATTATTTTACATGGATCTTTGAAGTTCACCAATTTGAGAGTCTGGTAAAATGGCAGAATCGAGAGATTTTGGCCTCCATTAAAGAAATAACAACTAAAGTTTAAATCCCCTTTCATCGTCAAAACTTGTTTTAAAAACACCTGGCACCAAATGGAAAACCTCAAGCTTCTACTTCGGAAAGAAACTGGAATCAAATTAAGAGAAATAATGGGACAAATCCAAGCAGTGCATGGCGTGGCTGGATTAAGATCCAAATCCACCTGCGTGCGAGTTGTGGATATATTAAATTCAGCCATTTACTTTTTAAATGTCATCTTACTATAATTTGACAGTCCCTGTCAAAGTTTATATTTTAATCTTTAATTATCTGCACCTGAGTTTAATCAAAGTAAATCCATTATAGGCCCATCTGTAAACGCGTTCGTCACTGTCATCACAAAAATAATTAAGATACATTACTTTTTCTCCTTCGTAATCTTGTAAGTAAATTCAGCCATTTACTTTTTAAATGTCATCTTACTATAATGACTATAATTTGACAGTCCCTGTCAAAGTTTATATTTTTAATCTATAATTATCTGCACCTGAGTTTAATCAAAGTAAATCCATTATAAGCCCATCTGTAAACGCGTTCGTCACTATCATCACAAAAATAATGAATTTACATTACTTTTTCTCCTTCGTAATCTTGTGAGTCCTGAACTGGTATACCCTAAATGAATAGAGATTAAATAAATCCTTTATCTGCTATTCCCATTCTTGAATATCGCAAAGGTTAATGGCATTATTCGTGTTACTTAATATTCCCTTAGTAGAATAACCAACTAATCGCAGATTATTTCCAGGATAAGCATATCACATGCACCTAATCTATTAATAATTATTGACACACATAAAAAACCGGCAGCCTTTATTACTTCGGGATATGATATGAATGAGTAAATTGCACACCCGCCACCTGAGACACTTCTCATGAATATTGTAGTTTCTAGAAATTACCATTAAATGAAATGAAAAGTTCTTATTTCGGATATTTCGTCAATTAAATTGAATAAAAATCAATTTCTTTCTTTTTTCATTCCTTTCTTTATTTCTTTCTTTCTTCCTTCCTTCCTTTTTTCTTTCTTTCTTTCTTTCTTTCTTTCTTTCCATCTTTCACGATTTACAAAATATATGAATGTATATAGCAGATGACATTCAACACTTAGAAAAATCAATATGAATGAAGGGCTTAAAAGATTTTTTTTTCTTTCATACTTTTTACTTAATTATTCATCTTCTTCGCCTTCTACCTTTTCTAAATATCCTTTCTTCGTTCTTTCTTTCTTTGCTTCTTTCTTTCATTCATTCATTCATCCATTCATTCATTTTCTTCGTCTTTCGTCTTTTCCCTATCCTCTTCGTTTTTTTCTTGTTCTTATGAATTTCCTTTTTTTTCCTTTCTTTCTTTCTTTCTTCGTTTTTTACTAAACTACTACTACTACTAGTAGTCTACTACTACTACTACTACTACTTCTACCCCTTCTCTTTTTTCTTCTTGTTTTTCTTCTTCTTCTTTACCCTCTAACATTCTTGACTGTTAATCACAGGAGATGTCTATACGAATCTATAAACGTTGTGTAAAGTGGTCCAGAATATTTAGGGTGGTTGGTCTTGGGGAAACACTCATGAACTTTTGGCTCGTCAATGTCGACAGTGTGACTACATGTTCACAGCGTGTTCACGTAGACTACTTGAAATGTGATTCACACTGTTGAAATGTTCATTTCACAACGTGTTCCACACTGAACACAGAGTGGGACACCAGGCAATCCTTACTGAGTGAGAACTAATGAATACACGGAAGAATTTGATTTCTTGGCATTATTGTTCTCTAAACAGAGGATGGAAATATTATTGTTCTCGTATAGGTAGGAATGAGTTATTGTCAATTAGGATCTATGAAGAACTACGTACGGGTGGTATTCTGATCATCAAATCTATGGGGTAAAACCTAAAATAAAATTTCAGATCACGCTTCTTTGGAATGCTGGATATCATACTTCTTCCGCATTCCTGGCAAATATTATGATAGATCAGTTTTTGTTGCAGGATTAGAATAGTTTTTATTTGGTGAATGATTTGGCAAGGCGGCACCCCATGAAAGTGTGGTCTTCGGTTACGCCAGTGTTAAACAAACCTCCATTAACTATCAGATAGGCCCCATATATGATTTGGATCTTGGACTGTGCATGCTGTTCAAAGTGGCCTTGCATGGTATCCGCTTGGTATAAGGGTTTTAAATATATCCAACTTAAAAGTTAATCGAAACAAGTGGAACCCCTCTGACAGACTCGCCTGCATTATGCAATTCGATATAGCTGACTTTGAATACAAGAACATTTCAACGACAGAGAGAGAGAGAGAGAGAGAGAGAGAGAGAAAGGGATGGGAATTCATTTGATAATAAATCCTAAGTTCGCTGACCTCGATTGACCTTGAATTTTTTCTTTTCTTTTCACAACATTTGTATAGGCTTCAAGGAGTAAGGGAATAATTAGATGTGAATTTTGAAATCACTAGCTGGCGTAATTCCTTGGTTACACCTATGACGGTTTCCGATTCGTCGAATGCCAATTCATTCAATTGCCAACTCGTCTACTATCATTTGGTCTACCATCAGTTCGTCCACTCATCACATGGTCTACTTTCATTTAGTCTAATGCCATTCCGTCTAATAACCAGTTGGTCCAATAGCCATTTAGTCAATTTACCATTCGGTCTAAGTGGACTAAGTGTTAAATTTTGAAAAATTAATGAAAAGAAGATGGGTATTAGACCAATTGGTTATTAGACGAAATGGTCATAGACGAACAGGTGTTTAGACGAAGTGATTATTGGACCAAATGGTTGATAGACGAAATGTTGATGGACGGAATGGCATTAGACTAAATGAAGGTAGACCATGTGGTACGAGTTGGCAGTAGACGAATTGGCAATTTACCATTGCAATGTGCAGGGGTGGGTGGAACAATAGATCACCGCCCTGAACAATAGGTGTGACGCAATGATTTACGCCAGTGTTTGAAATTGACCTTGTCCTAGTGGCCTGAAATTATATCCACCTGTTTGCCAATAAACGATGTACGTTTCAGTGACCCAGGGCTTATACTTTCAAAAAAATATCTTGAAAATTAACAAGTGGAGCGCCTCTGGCAGTCTCGCCTGCATTACGCGAAGCAACAGTGCTGACTTTGAAAACGACTATAATCATTCACGAAAATCACCATTCATATGATGAATAAAATACTATGTTCATTGACCCTTAATGACATTTAACCTTGATCGTGTGACCGAACTTCCAAAGTTATGATGGCAATTCAACAAATACCCCCAAACACGGCCAAAGTTTATTGACCTTGGTCATGTGACCTGATACTCGCGCAAGATGTTCAATGATGCTTAATTACTCTTATATAGAAGTTTTATGAACTAGATCCATATACTTTCAGTTATTATATTTGAAAAACTTAACCTTGGTTAAGATTTGGTTTTGATTCCCCCAAATAATCTAACTTCGTTGACCCTAATTGACCTTGGTCATGTGACCTGACACTCACAAAGGATGTTCAGTGATACTTGGATTACTTTAATGTCCAAGTTTCATGAACCAGATCCATAAACTTTCAACGTTATGATGGAAATCAACAAATACCCCCAACATGGCCAAAGTTAATTTACCCTAAATGACCTTTGACCTTGATCATGTGACTTGAAACTCAGGCAGGATATTAAGTAATACTTGATTACCCTTATGTTTAAGTTTTATGAACTAGGTCCATATACTTTTTAAATTATGATGACATTTCAAAAACTTGATCTTTGGTTAAGATTTAATGTTGACGACGCCGCCGCCGCTGTCGTTGGAAAAGCGGCACTTACAGTCTCGCTCTGCTATGCAGGCCAGACAAAAAGCGAAATCTTGGTAAAGTTTTTGATGTTGATGTCATAACATGGTCAAAGTTTGTTGACCTGACCTTTGGCCTTGTGATCTGGAAATCACAGCAAATGATCAGTAATACTTGAATACCCTTATGTACAAATTTCCCGAAATAAATCCTTATACTTATCAGGACATTAAAAAAAGTTAAGATTTCAATGTTGACGACAGAACAATCGCCACCGTCGTCGGAAAAGGAGCGCCTGTATGTCTTGCTCCGCTTTTGCCAATATGCAGGCGAGAGAAAAAAAAATCACTTAAGATTGTTTAAAATGTCAGTTTATATGAAATACATATATAGATCTATTTCCCCCTATAATCCCATAAGACTCCGAGCGATTTATTTCAGATGTATATAACGATGAAATACATATAGATCTATTTCCTCCTATAATCCTACAAGACACAGAGCGATTAAGCATATTCACCTTTCCAATTTCCCTTCTGGAATTGATTTAAAACGACTTCAAATCTCATTTCTTCTTAAATCGTCACAATTGGTTCAAGATTGATTGCTTGTTTTCCTATACAAATCCATAGATAACTACTTCAAGACAGTCTTGTATTTAAACAATATCAAAAGATAATTGTTTGAAAAATGAAGATGAATTTTACTGGACTTTTTTTTCAAGCAACCGCAAGTCGCTGTTGTGTTTCTCCTTTTTTTTTTAACTAGCATTTTGAATGACTGCTGGATTTATCAGGTTATTCAGTTTTTTCCAGACATACAAAAGGGAAGAAGAAAAATGACTTTATCACTCGGTTTCAACAAAACCGAGTGAAAACTCTTATTTCCCAATCTATCGCGAATATCGTTTTACGGTACACCATGTGTAAAGTCCTGGAAAGGACAAAAAAAAAGTGGAGAGAGTGGAAGTAGAGTATCTTTCGGAAATAAGTGTAGTTCTTAATAGGAGTGTAAACCAGAAGAGCGAAAAACCTTGAGAAATGTGCAGGAAGAGAGGCTTGAGTAGAATGCGGGTATGACTTGAAGAGGTGGGAAAAGTGAGAGCTGAGAGAAGCTGGCTCGAGTCGGCGAGTGGAGTTGCAGAGCAAGAGAAGACTCCACGTTCTCGGCAGGTTCACTTTCCGTCCAACTCAAGACAGCTTCTCTTAATTTACTCAAACCTATCTCGCCTCTCCAACTCATACCAGCCTTCTACTCAAGCCTCTCATCCTGCCTACTTCTCAAGGTTCTCCACTCTTTTCTGGTTTCTTCCGAAAGGGCCCCCTCACACCTAACCGAATTGCCTTAAATATGCCTTGCGATGGCTGGCGAAAGGCATTTTTTTGTAAAAAATCGCTTTCAATGAAACTGAGAGTAATACCACGGTCACATTTGTTCTACGGCGGCCGTACGGCGAGTCGAAAACAGCCGTCTTATTCATTTTTGCTAAAACCACCTACATGTAGCTGGTACAAACAAATGTTAAAACGGCTGTTTTCTATGAGGCGCCGAATGTACCAATATTATATAGAACAATTATTTGTTATATAATCATTATTTATTAAATAATAACTATTATTTATATATAATTTACATTTTATTTGTAAATAACTACTATTATATAAAATATCATTTCTAATTATTTATATATAATTCCAAGTAATACTTCATTATTTGTAAATAATAATAGTTCGACATTCCATTATTTATAAATAATGATTATTTGTTTTTCATTATTTATAAATAATGATTATTTGTTCTCATTATTTATAAATAATGATTATTTGTTTTTCATTATTTACAAATAATGATTATTTGTTTTTCATTATTTATAAATAATGATTATTTGTTTTTCATTATTTATAAATAATGATTATTTGTTTTTCATTATTTACAAATAATGATTATTTGTTTTTCATTATTTATAAATAATGATTATTTGTTTTTCATTATTTATAAATAATGATAATTGGTTTTTCATTATTTATAAATAATGATTATTTGTTTTTCATTATTTACAAATAATGATTATTTGTTTTTCATTATTTATAAATAATGATTATTTGTTTTTCATTATTTATAAATAATTTGTTGAGTTTTCCATTATTTATAAATAATGATTATTTGTTAAATAATGAAAACGTCTACTTCATTATTTATAAATAATTTTTTCGAGTGCACCATTATTCTCATTATTTATAAATAATCATTATTTAATGTTCGAGTTTTCCATTATTTATAAATAAAGATTATTTGTTAAATAATGAAATATCTACTTCATTATCTATAAATAATAATTTTGTTTCAATATCCCATTAATCATTATTTATAAACAATTGTTACAGTTTGCCATTATATACAAATAATCATTATTTATATACAAATAACCATTATTTATTAAATAATGCCATTATTTATTAAATAATGCCATTATTTATTAAATAATGCCATTATTTATTAAATAATGGAAAACTCGCTATAACATGCAAATGTGGGACCGCCCATGATATGAATATTCATGATGCGATTTCCTTTTTCGTGATTTTTCTTCACAAATTTTTGTCCATTTCCTCTTCATAATGACATTTCTTGAAGCAATTTTCTAGGGATATGGTCTGATTGTAATATTCTTCATTTTCTATATAACTTCGTCTTCGTAGAAATATCAAAAAGTGTAATTTTATACGATTTTTCCTACAGTTCACAATCCCCATAGGCGCGCGTGTACGGTAGGGACAACCGGTGAATCGACGGAGTGCTCTTCATCGAAATACTACGTTGGTTGGTCCCCGGAAGTGGCGGGCGGAATTTAGCCCGAATCCTCGATGGAAGTCGATCAAGTGCATATGAGCTGAGAGAGTGAAATATCAGTGTACTTGTACAGGCCCTTCTACTTTTTATAAATATTTCTTGTTGCTTTTTTTGTTAAGTTAATTTTTCCTGGTGTAGAGATAAGTTTCAGTTCTAATAATGCACTTCAAATAAATTTTGGAGTGTCTGTTTGAGGCGTTTGGGGCGATTTCACCCTGGCCCCAAAATGCTCGCAACGACAATACGGGGGCATGATGACCCCTAAATTTTTAAAAACTTATTTTTCTATTGAAAATTATCTCAAAATTCACCAAAAGTGTGCACGAAAGCCTTCGTATTTCACTTTTAAAACTCCAAAAAGTGCCCAAATGACAAGCTTGGTCGCTTCGCTGTGTCACATTCAACTTGAGAACGTTTACGCGTCTGCTTCGATATATCCCCCCCCCCCTCCTCCGAAAGAAATTCTGTATACGGCCATGCTCTAAAGAGCCTGGCACATTGATTTATGTATACTTTCATTTTCATTATTTTTATCTCATTATCAACATGGCCTTACGCAGAATTTTTTCCAGGGGGGCCGGGGCCGGAGCATGACGCGCGTAAACTTTCTCAAAAAAATCTTGAAAGCGAGACAGCCACGGGACCAAGCCCAAATGACAAGCTTGGTCGCTTCGCTGTCTCGCTTTCAACTTGAGAACGTTTACGCGCGTCTGCCCCCACCCCCCGAAAGAAATTCTGTGAACGGCCATGCTCAAAAGAGCATATGGCACATTGATTTATATGTACTTTTCATTTTCATTATTTTTTATCATCATGGCCTTACACAGAATTTTTACCGGGGGGGGGGGGGAGCAGCTAGGACGCGCGTAAAGTTTCTCAAAAAAATCTTGAAAGCGAGACAGCGACGCGACCAAGCTCAAATGACAAGCTTGGTCGCTTCGCTTTTTCAAGATTTTTATGAGAAAGTTTACGCGCGTCCTGCTCCCCCCACCCCCCCCCCCGGAAAAAATTCTGCGTAAGGCCATGATGATAATGAGATAAAAATAATGAAAATGAAGTATACATAAATCAATGTACCAGGCTCTTTAGAGCATGGCCGTATACATAATTTCTTTCGGAGGAGGGGGGCCCGCGCCGGGGGGGAAGCAGACGCGTAAACGTTCTCAAGTTGAAAGCGACACAGCCAAGCGACCAAGCTTGTCATTTGGGCACTTTTTGGAGTTTTAAAAGTGAAATACGAAGGCTTTCGTGCACACTTTTGGTGAATTTTGTGATAATTTTATAGAAAAATAAGTTTTTAAAAATTTAGGGGTCATCATGCCCCCGTATTGTCGTTGCGAGCATTTTGGGGCCAGGGTGAAATCGCCCCAAACGCCTCAAACAGACACTCCAAAATGTATTTGAAGTGCATTATTAGAACTGAAACTTATCTCTACACCAGGAAAAATTAACTTAACAAAAAAAGCAACAAGAAATATTTATAAAAAGTAGAAGGGCCTGTACAAGTACACTGATATTTCACTCTCTCAGCTCATATGCACTTGATCGACTTCCATCGAGGATTCGGGCTAAATTCCGCCCGCCACTTCCGGGGACCAACCAACGTAGTATTTCGATGAAGAGCACTCCGTCGATTCACCGGTTGTCCCTACCGTACACGCGCGCCTATGGGGATTGTGAACTGTAGGAAAAATCGTATAAAATTACACTTTTTGATATTTCTACGAAGACGAAGTTATATAGAAAATGAAGAATATTACAATCAGACCATATCCCTAGAAAATTGCTTCAAGAAATGTCATTATGAAGAGGAAATGGACAAAAATTTGTGAAGAAAAATCACGAAAAAGGAAATCGCATCATGAATATTCATATCATGGGCGGTCCCACATTTGCATGTTATAGCGAGTTTTCCATTATTTAATAAATAATGGCATTATTTAATAAATAATGGCATTATTTAATAAATAATGGCATTATTTAATAAATAATGGTTATTTGTATATAAATAATGATTATTTGTATATAATGGCAAACTGTAACAATTGTTTATAAATAATGATTAATGGGATATTGAAACAAAATTATTATTTATAAATAATGAAGTAGATATTTCATTATTTAACAAATAATCTTTATTTATAAATAATGGAAAACTCGAACATTAAATAATGATTATTTATAAATAATGAGAATAATGGTGCACTCGAAAAAATTATTTATAAATAATGAAGTAGACGTTTTCATTATTTAACAAATAATCATTATTTATAAATAATGGAAAACTCAACAAATTATTTATAAATAATGAAAAACAAATAATCATTATTTATAAATAATGAAAAACAAATAATCATTATTTGTAAATAATGAAAAACAAATAATCATTATTTATAAATAATGAAAAACCAATTATCATTATTTATAAATAATGAAAAACAAATAATCATTATTTATAAATAATGAAAAACAAATAATCATTATTTGTAAATAATGAAAAACAAATAATCATTATTTATAAATAATGAAAAACAAATAATCATTATTTATAAATAATGAAAAACAAATAATCATTATTTATAAATAATGGAATGTCGAACTATTATTATTTACAAATAATGAAGTATTACTTGGAATTATATATAAATAATTAGAAATGATATTTTATATAATAGTAGTTATTTACAAATAAAATGTAAATTATATATAAATAATAGTTATTATTTAATAAATAATGATTATATAACAAATAATTGTTCTATATAATATTGGTACATTCGGCGCCTCATAGTTTTCGACTCGCCGTACTGCCGCCGTAGAGCAAATATGACCAATGTATTTATCCTTCGTGTTTGGGTTCGTACACCTTATTCAAATTCACGCGGAAATTTTGAACATGTTTAAAATGTGTTGATGACATAGGAAGGGCAAAATAACACACACACAAAAATAGAATAACAGGAAGATTAAGCGACTCTTTTTTAATTTTATTATTTTTTGTGTGTGGAATCAGCAAACAATTGGGTGAACTCAATTCATGATTCTTGGTGGATACGCTCTTTGCATAATACCTTGCCTCATTTGGATTCCACTGCAAAATGCACTGGCAAACTACACAGGTTGGTGCAAATGAAAAGGATGCTCAAGTTCAATAAAAAAAATCCAAGAGCATAAGCGTCTTACTCTTAATCCAATGTTTATTTTCATAAAATGTGCTTCTAAGGAAAAATCCTTATAACTGACTAGACACCAAAATACGTGAATATGGTTTTAAAATTGTGTGTGAAACCAATGTAAGAACGTCAAATTTCTGTATTCTTTACAGTACAAATTCTAAGTTATGGGATGAATATTTGTTTCATTTTAATGAAATGTGTAGACAGACATCAATAATTCTCAGAACAGTAAATGAATAGTTATACCCAGGGGTATTTCTTGCAATTTGTCTGGAAATTTATGCATGACTTCACTACAACTGGAAATGATGTTTAAAATCTGTTTCAATAAGCCCCTAAAGCTTTTCTAGATGTTTTAAAACAGAGTACACATGATTTCATTTATATTTTGACAGGAAATAAGATTGCCATGACAAAAGAGACTTGACTTCACTATGGGCAAGGATCTGGGTGGGGGGGGGGGGGTACTCATTCGTCAAATTTTGAATTTGTACCGCAGACAGCAGCCTGTAAGATAGGATCATCTCACCTCCCCCTATCCCCCAGCCCAAACAGACAAAAAATCTCACTGAATCAGCAAGGCTTCTAATCATTCATAAAGGTATGCACAATGTTACAAACAGCTATATGAAACCCTTCTCAGATTCTTATCAACAGACCAGGGTGATGAAGAGTGACAAAACAGGGCCACAAGAAGAGGCAAACCCCTTATGATTTATCAAGAAGTGAAAAAGGAGGGAGTGAGAAAAGATAAGAAAGAAAAAAGAATGTAAAGAATAAAGAGGTCTGATTAGTGTAAACCTATCATACCTCTTATTTCATCAAACTACCCTGAAACTGCCCCTGGTGATGTAGTTCCATATGTTAGTTTTACAACAGAACTCAGAACTGAATCCTTGTTGGGAGATTTATCTTGACATGCCACAAATTGAGTCTGTAGAGAGTGGGGCAAGACTGATTGCGTCTGATTGGGGATTTAAACTTCAGTGTTGGTGTTGGAAGCGCAATTTGGATTGCCGTCTCTAACTCCAAAACTTACTCAAATCATAATATGACTCAATATCCAGTGCAGTTCATTCCACAACCAAATGATGTACTGATGTAAAAACTGGCCCAATACCATCACCAAAAGGTTAACACTGCTCTTGAAATCCTTCTATAAGAGGATATGTAATAGTTTATATCCGATGCTCTTATTCCATGATTTACAGCACTTAAAAATAGCAAATTATCATCACTGTTCTTTGGAATTAATCTACCATGTACAACAATAAAGGTATCATCACAAGTACTTTGTTTCATTTCAATTTGTTCATATTTTCCTTCCAAAAAAGGGGAAGACAATGATCATTCATTATTTCAGATACATGTACATGACTGACAAAATGTTGATAACATATTACTTAAAACTTCTACAGAGCACACAACAGTGCATGTGCATGAGAAAATATGTAAAGACAATTGTAGAATGGTATTGACAACTTGGAAACAGATGAGCGAACACGTGGTGAGTCCTACCCAGGGAACGAACGGGCATGGGGATGCAATCATTCTTTCCTCAAATTGGATGAATTCTTCAAGAGAACATTGTGAATTTTAAAAGGTAGCTAGACTTATTTACCATTAGCTCTTTGCATGATTTTACCACATGTGAAGGTAGAATACTGAACACACACTCTCTCACACAGACACATCCACCCACATCCTAATATACACATTAGTAATTTGTCTCCTGCTTTCTCTCCATTCCAAAAGTCTTTTTCTGGACTTACCAAATAACAAACATAATCCCTTTCCCATTTAGAAGCATTATCCAAATTTATATGCATGATATTGAATTAAATTCATTATGAATGATGAACTAAGAACTGGAATGAAAATAAATGACCTAATCTAGTGCTACAATTTTCTTAAAACAGAAATACACATAAAAACTACACAATTCCTTTTAACAGGAATAACATTTGCATACTTATATAACATGTAACCCATCCAAACAATCAATAAATTGCACATATGATGTAAATGAGGGCAACTGAAATAGGCAATATAGGTAAACTTGCTCAAGTTGACCTTCCCTAAGTCGAATATGCATCAAAATGATTATTTTAGATCCGATTATGCAAAGCATGTGCAATAATAATACAGCAATATAATTCTTTTATGTAAAATTTTTCCCCAGTCAAACAAATTTCTGCTGTCCCAAAATATTAGTACAGTAAGTGCCCACTGCTTATGTGTAGGTGTAGGTGCATGATTTTTGAGAATTGCTTATCACAATACGGAAGAAGCAATACTCGTGAAAATTGGCAACAGCAGGGGTGGTGCCGTGGGGGGGGGGGCGGCAGGAGTGACATTTAGCCTATGACTTTCAAAAGTACGTGTAGTTAAAGAAACAAGAAAAGAACTAGATGGGGGGTAGAAAAAAAAAAGGAGAAAGGAGGGTAAAAAAAGACAGGTTTGAGTGAACTATAACATGCCTATTATTCAATTGAAGAAAGTCTGATGTCACTTTTGGTCTTTCTACCCCCCCCCCCCACTCAAAATGACATGGTGCTGCCCCTGGGCTACAATGTATTTCACAGCATTTCTGTTATTAATATGTTATTAATGTTCTTGCTCTTCATTTTTGCTTCATGAAAATTTTAAGAACCTCTAACCAATCTGAGCAAAAAAATTCTAAGTATTCCATGAAGGAAAGTTAATCAAACTCTATTAACTTATTGATAAGCAAATGATTAAAGTGATAAGCCATACCAAAAAGCTATTGTGCAGAATATCATTGTTCAAGGTAACTTTAATTAAAATAAACGATTCACTCAAGTTTCTAATTATTGTATGTAATCAACAAGAAGCTGCTATAGTTATATATAACATATTACTGATATTGAGTTGATATAAAGCTTTTAAAGCACAGGAAAAGAACAACAAACATTTAAGGCTACAAAGCAAAAAAAAGGTCTACTTAGTTAAAAGAAAAGAAGAAAAAAATTACCGCTTCTGGGCAACAATACCTCCCATCGTAAAAAAAGTTAAATGTTCTAGGGCCCTTAACACAAATCTTAGCGATTGATCAGACATACACTCGGCAAAAAAAGTTCTTGGACACTTATAAAAGTTAAAATATTCCATATAGATATTTGATTAAAGGTAAATTATTGTATGTCATCATGACCAGACAATATTCCTCTTCCAGTATGACATGACATTTTCATGTGAACAGTCATGCATGGGTGGTTATATGCTTTAAACAATAGCAATGTCAGTAAAAGAAAATTGCAAGAAATGGAACAGTCAGTGCATGGCTGGTTACAGGCATTAAACAATAGCAATGTCAGTAACAGGAAATTGCAAGAAAATGATCAGTCATTCTTTCAGTTGTGAAAGTTTATGTGGCATAAATATCCATTAAACGATAAAAGCAAACTTAAAGTCAAATACCACTCTAAGAGAGAAGAGAAAATTATCCACCTTGGACGCATCACTCGGGGCATCACTATTCCACTGGAATTTAAAGTCAAAGTTAGTCGATGAATTTCAGATCCGATAGTTGGTGCAGTGACACATCGCCTTCTCAACACAAGCATCCTTATCCTCCTATCTTCTGCAGGGGTGGTGGCCCTAGGTCGACCACTCTTAGGGGGGTCTCTAACTTCATCAGTAGCCAAATACCGCTGGTTCAAATTTGAAATTGTTGTTGGTGAAACTTGGAAATATCGAACCACTCGTCTAAATGACTGCCCAGAATGCATTCTTATTGCTCTTGCACGCTCTTGGTTGGAAAGCTTCATCTTGAAAGTGAGTCTCCAAATGATCCATCTCATTATGCATCTCATGATGCATCCCTAAGCATTCAATTCAAATGATAACCCCCTGTTGAAATTGTTGAATGTATGCCTACAGGGTGGCCATGATCATTAGCATTTGAATGGTCCATTTCTTGCAATTTTCTTTTACTGACATTGCTATTGTTTAAAGCATTTAACAACCCATGCATGACTGTTCACATGAAAATGTCATGTCATACTGGAAGAGGAATATTGTCTGGTCATGTTGACATACAATAATTTGCCTTTAATCAAATATCTATATGGAATATTTTAACTTTTATAAGTGTCCAAGAACTTTTTTTGCCAAGTGTATATGATTGTACATCATAATCAATAAAATCTATCTTTAAAATCAGCTCTTATGATCACATGCTAACCTTTGTGTTACCAGGCCCTGGAAAGTGAAAATCAAAGCTATAAAAACTGTCTCAAATGGGAGAGATTCCCTTTCAAAATGGAAAAGTGTCTTTTATAGATCAAATTCTCAGTAAAAATCCATAGCTGAGATCAAATGCAAATGTCTACAATTAATGGGCAATGCATCAGAGCTGTTCTTCCCTTTTTACGTGTCATCAGGAAACCCATTATTACAAATATAGTTCAGAAATGGATATAAAATACTGTATTTCAAATGACACATACATGTTCATGTACCTTGGGGAAAAAAATAAAAGTAGAAAAAAAAAAGACTTATGATGTTGTTTCTGACTGTGTATTGTCCTTGTCTGATTTCCTTTTCCGAACCGTCTGATCACCACTTCTCCCTTCATCCTTAACTTCTTCATTATCCTCTTCTTCTTCATTATCCTCTTCCTCTTCTTCTTTTTTCCTTTCCTCTGAAATGTCTTCGTGCTGCGATAGTGGGGTGTCTGGAGTTTCTCGCTTTGGGGGTTTCACAGGGCAAAAGAAGTCTGCTATCACCACTAGGATCTAAATATTACATAAAAAATGAGAATATTTGAATCTTTCTATATTTATTTATTTTTTATCTATTTATTTTATTTCTGGCAAAAGGAATACAAGAAATTACAAATTCAAGAAAATCAAAAGACCCATCGACCGAAGGCCAAGGATAGCCAAAAGGACACTAGTTCCTATAAAAGGTTCTCCCATCACCAGTCGATAGTTTACAAACATAAACATGAACATGAATTAAAAGACATAGATTTAAATCTCATCAAAACACATTTAGTTATGAAACAAACATTGAAGCAATGGAAGCAATGAGGAGCATGTACATGTAGTAGACCGGCCAAAACAATTTTTTATACTTTGGACGGCTAAATTTGTTAATGCTTGCTAATGCTTGGCATCCCAGCTAAAAGTCTTGCAAAAATACCTAAGAAGTGCGTACGGGCGGATGCCAAGCGCAATTTTGCGTGAAAGTGTCATTTTTAGCGTAAAATCTGAAAGAATGTCGAAAATCACGCATTTTGATATTTTGACGGAATATGTTAAAATGTTCATCTTTGATATGCAATTGTTTTATTTGAAGTTTCAAATTATAAGTCTCATAAATATGCATTTCAAATTTGAATATTACACACACATACATGGCACAGTGAAACATAAAATCGCGATTTCCTCAAAATAAAAGTTTGTGAAATCTATCAATAGTTTGAAGTTTTTTACGCAACTTAAATTCTTCGATTTAAATTTGTTTATCCATCGAATGTATAGTAAATGTCCTAATGCCACAAATATTAAAAGAATTTTCAAGTAAGATGGAAGATATCTCATTTTATGTTATCCGAAAGGAGACAATGTGTATTTTACCAGGTGCGCATTTTGAAAGAAAAATTGAAAATACCATACATTATGTACATAATTACATGCATAAGTACATACTAAAACAAATTTTTATACTTTGGATAGCAAAATTTGTCAATTCTTAGCATCCCAGCTTTAATCCCAGCTTAAAGTCTTGATGAGTGTGTCATGATGAGTGTGTCATGTATGATACATGTACATTTGAGGACAAATTTATTGCATATAAGTGTAAAACTAATAGTTGGTGTCATAACAAAAACCACAATTATATTTCTAAATATGAGGCATCAGAAATTTATGGACTATTGTATTAGGGTCAATCCATATCAAATCAACCGATGCTTGTCACCCGACCCCCTCCGATTTTCTTTAAACTCGCACCAAATGTGCCCCCAAGTGTCTGACGGAAAATTCTGGAATATTTTGCCCCAAGGTCAAACGGTTGCTAAGTTACGGCCTCCCTTAGCAACCAATGTCTGGCCAAACAATAAAGTTTAAATAAAATTAGCTATTTTTGATTGACTGCTGGAGCCAAGTTTGATGACGCAGTGTTCTAATTTTCTGTAAATTGGAAGAACTTTATAGTCTTAACACACACAATATAATTTGACATGGATCTGACCAGCCATTATTGCGCACAAGGTCACCGAACATGGTGTTAAGCGTCCAAGTCAATGTTTTTGGGTGCATGTTTGGAGGCACATAACTTCTAAATTCAATTAGCTTAGAACCCAATATTATGCATATTTGAAGACTATGACTTGCTCAACAGACCTACAAAAAATTGGCCCTACCATGCGTGTCAATTTCTTGTAGGGCGCCCTCAAAGTTGGATTTTTTCTAAAAGTTGCCAAGTTCAAGGTCACAAAGCACCCCTCGTCCCATCCAAGTGCGACCCCAATTTCTGTATACTGATAGACATTTACCTATATTTTCATGGGATACTTAACATTTTTTGTGACCGAAATGTTTAATAGCTGGTTTACGCATTCGAAAATGGTCGTAAACACCCCAAAATCGATGTAAAACGACACATACAAGTTTTCAGCACATTTCAAATTAGGATAAATCCAAAATGAAAAGGGAGCAATCACTGGTATTGTCTGTAATGGTAGTCTGTAATGAGTACTAAAAGGATATGCATCACAAATAGTTTGTCTTATTTGCAATGCCCTTGAAAAACACAGCTGAAAATCATAAAAAACAATAAATCGGGTCAATTTTCCGTAATGATAGGGCGTTAAAATGTGTTTACACCCACTTTCACTTGTTGGTCATTTCAATACTAATGGTGACTTTAAGCTGATAATTGCAAATCATGTTCCTTTCTGGTTCTATTTTAAGCTCCAAATAATATATAAAGTCATATCTTTATCTTTTGACCTTGACATTGATCTAAAAATAGCTATAAATGCCCTAACATTAGCATATTCACAACATGTGAGCTTTACAACACATTTCAAAATTGATTTTCTCACAGACTAAATGCCTGATCATATGGATATTTGCAGTATTGGTAGTCCATAATGAGTACTTGGAAGATATAGTATTAATTAATTGTTCTTACATGACAATGACCTTGAAAATACAGGTGAAATCCACACAAAAATTCAATAATCCGCCGATATCCCATTATTATAGGTTGTTTACACCCACTTTCACTTGTGTGTCATTTCAATACTAATGGTGACTTTAAGCTGATAATTGCAAATCGTGTTCCTTTCTGGTTCTATTTTAGGCTCCAAATAATACATAAAGTCATATCTTTATCTTCTGACCTTGACATTGATCTAAAAATAGCTGTAAATGCCTTAATATGGGCATATTCACATTTTAAGGCATTTACAGCTATTTTTAGATCAATGTCAATGTCAAAATATACATATATTACTTTATGTATTATTTGTAGCTTAAAACAAGAAAGGAGCATGATTTGCAATTATCAGCTAAAAGTCACAATTAGTATTGAAATGAGACAAAAGTGAAAGTGGGTGTAAACAACCTATAATGGGATATTGGTAGATTATTGATTTTTTGTATAAATTTCAGCTGTATTTTCAAGGTCATTGTCATGTAAGAACAATTAATTAATACTATATCTTGAAAGTACTCATTATGGACTACCAATACTGCACATATCCATATGATCAGGCATTCAGTCTGTGAGAAAATCAATTTTGAAATGTGTTGTAAAACTCACGGGTGTTGTGAATATGCCAATTTTTAAGGCATTTACAGCTATTTTTAGATCAATGTCAAGGTCAAAAGATAAAGATATGACTTTATGTATTATTTGGAGCTTAAAATAGAACCAGAAAGGAACATGATTTGCAATTATCAGCTTAAAGTCACCATTAGTATTGAAATGACCAACAAGTGAAAGTGGGTGTAAACAACCTATAATAATGGGATATCGGCGGATTATTGAATTTTTGTGCGGATTTCAGCTGTATTTTCAAGGTCATTGTCATGTAAGAACAATTAATTAATACTATATCTTCAAAGTACTCATTATGGACTACCAATACTGCAAATATCCATTCGATCAGGCATTCAGTCTGTGAGAAAATCAATTTTGAAATGTGTTGTAAAGCTCACGTGTTGTGAATATGCTAATGTTAGGGCATTTATAGCTATTTTTAGATCAATGTCAAGGTCAAAAGATAAAGATATGACTTTATGTATTATTTGGAGCCTAAAATAGAACCAGAAAGGAACATGATTTGCAATTATCAGCTTAAAGTCACCATTAGTATTGAAATGACACACAAGTGAAAGTGGGTGTAAACAACCTATAATAATGGGATATCGGCGGATTATTGAATTTTTGTGTGGATTTCACCTGTATTTTCAAGGTCATTGTCATGTAAGAACAATTAATTAATACTATATCTTCAAAGTACTCATTATGGACTACCAATACTGCAAATATCCATATGATCAAGCATTCAGTCTGTGAGAAAATCAATTTTGAAATGTGTTGTAAAGCTCACGTGTTGTGAATATGCTAATGTTAGGGCATTTATAGCTATTTTTAGATCAATGTCAAGGTCAAAAGATAAAGATATGACTTTATATATTATTTGGAGCTTAAAATAGAACCAGAAAGGAACATGATTTGCAATTATCAGCTTAAAGTCACCATTAGTATTGAAATGACCAACAAGTGAAAGTGGGTGTAAACACATTTTAACGCCCTATCATTACGGAAAATTGACCCGATTTATTGTTTTGGATGATTTTCAGCTGTGTTTTTCAAGGTCATTGCAAATAAGACAAACTATTTGTGATGCATATCCTTTTAGTACTCATTACAGACTACCATTACAGACAATACCAGTGATTTCTCCCTTTTCATTTTGGATTTATCCTAATTTGAAATGTGCTGAAAACTTGTACGTGTCGTTTTACATCGATTTTGGGGTGTTTACGACCATTTTCGAATGCGTAAACCAGCTATTAAACATTTCGGTCACAAAAAATTTTAAGTATCCCATGAAAATATAGGTAAATGTCTATCAGTATACAGAAATTGGGGTCGCACTTGGATGGGACGAGGGGTGATTTGTGACCTTGAACTTGGCAACTTTTAGAAAAAATCCAACTCTGAGGGCGCCCTACAAGAAATTGACACGCATGGTAGGGCCAATTTTTTGTAGGTCTGTTGAGCAAGTCATAGTCTTCAAATATGCATAATATTGGGTTCTAAGCTAATTGAATTTGGAAGTTATGAGCCTCCAAACATGCACCCAAAAACATTGACTTGGATGCTTAACACCATGTTCGGCGACCTTGTGCGCAATAACGGCTGGTCAGATCCACGTCTAATTATATTGTGTGTGTTAAGACTATAAAGTTCTTCCAATTTACAGAAAATTAGAACACTGCGTCATCAAACTTGGCTCCAGCAGTCAATCAAAAATAGCTAATTTTATTTAAACTTTATTGTTTGACAAGACATTGGTTGCTAAGGGAGGCCATAACTTAGCAACCGTTTGACCTTGGGGCAAAATATTTCATTTTTTTCCGTCAGACACTTGGGGGAACATTTGGTGCGAGTTTAAAGAAAATCGAAGGGGGTCGGGTGACAAATTGTCTAACAAGTGGAACGCCTCTGGCAGTCTCGCCTGCATTACGCAATTTAACATAGCAGCAGTGCTAACTTTGAAAACTACTATAAAATAATCATTCACAAAAACACCATTCATATAATGATATAATACCACGTTCATTGACCATAGATGACATTTGAACGGTGACTTAAGACTTGTCAACTACACCCATGTCCACATTTCATTCACTCTATCCATAAACTTTCAAAGTTATGATGGCACTTCAACAATTACCCCCAACATGGCCTAAGTTTATTGACCTTAACTGACCTTTGACTTGGTTTTGTGACCTGAAACTCACAGGGGATGTTCAGTGATGCTTGATTACTCTTATATCCCAATTTTTATGAACTAGATCCATAAACTTTCAGAGTTAGGATGGTAATTCAACAAATACCCCCAACACGGCCAAAGTTCATTGACCTTAAATGACCATTGACCAAGGTCATGTGACCTGAAACTCACACAGGATATTCAGTGGTTCTTGATTAACCTAATGTCCAAGTTTCATGAACTAAATCCATAAATTTTCAAAGTTATGATGGTAATTCAACAAATACCCCGAACTTGGCCAAAGTTCATTGACCCTAAATGACCTTTGACCTTGGTCATGTGACCTGAAACTCAGGCAGGGTGTTCACTAATACTTGATTAACCTTATGTCCAAGTTTCATGGACTAGATCCATAAATTTTCAAACTTATGATAGTAATTCAACAAATACCCCCAACTTGACCAAAGTTCATTGACCCTAAATGACCTTTGACCTTGGTCACGTGACCTGAAACTCGAGCAGGATGTTCACTAATACTTGATTAACCTTATGCCCAAGTTTCATGAACTAGGTTCATATACTTTCTAAGTTATGATGTCATTTCAAAAACTTAACCTTCGGTTAAGATTTTGAAAATAATTTTCCCAACATGGTCTAAGTTCATTGACCCTAAATGACCTTTGACCTTGGTCATGTGACCTGAAACTCAGGCAGGATGTTCAGTAATACTTTATTAACCTTATGTCCAAGTTTCATGAACTAGGTCCATATACTTTCTAAGTTATGATGTCATTTCAAAAACTTAACCTTAGGTTAAGATTTGATGTTGACGCCGCCGCCGCCGCCGTCGGAAAAGCGGCGCCTATAGTCTCGCTCTGCTATGCAGGCGAGACAAAAATTGGTTGATTTGACGTGGATTGACCCATTAAACAAAGGAAAATCAGGGGTCTGTTTCATGAAAGTTGTCAGCACTAACAAGTTGTCCTTCTCTGACAGTTACCATAGTAACAGTCAGAGGCCAGTGTTTCTCAGCCAATCAAAAGCAAGGATTTCACAAAAAATAGTAAGCACTGACAATTTAGTCAGTGCTGACAACTTTCATGAAACACCCACCAGGTTGCATTGAGGGAGAAAAAAGATGTGACACTGGGTAGCTTTGAAGGACACCATTATAAACATTAAAATGAATAAAAATACAAAGATTTCAATGTCATCAAAACACATTTAGATATATCTAAAAAAAAAACATTGAAGCAAGGAGGAGCATGTAGGAACATGTAAAACAAATTAGATTTTAGTAAGAGCTATTTACAATATAAAATACATAATTATAACTAGACATGCTCGGTGGGTCGCGCAGCCGAGCATATGTATCCCCCGAACCCACCGCATCATCCGTCATTGCGATATATAGAGCTCTCACAGATATTTGACAAATAAATACAATTGTCATGGCGACAATGACCCTGCCCACATTTTGCCTGTGGGTACCAAATATGATGACAATAATATGACGTAGCAGCATGACTCTGCAGAACCTAAAATATGTCCAGTATCACCTGTTGGGGAATACAATTATAGAGTAATCTGGATATATTTTATAAACCTAACCCTAAGACCCCCCACCAAAAATGATAGGCACCTTCGCTTCACCTTCTAATATTGCTTCTGTGTGCCAACTGTTATGACAAACTGGAAAAAAAGCAGACGTTACAGGTTTTACCAAATTTTCCACAAAAATATGGTTTCCATGGCAAACAAGTCTCCACCCACTCCAAAATCATTAGGCGGCTTTGATTTACCATAATGGAGCATCATGACAAATCAGAAGATAATTGGAGAAGAAATGCAGCCAGTAGAGCACTCACAAGGAAATCTCTGCTATTTCCACAAAAAATCCTGTTACCATGGCAACGATGTCTCCGCCCACACCAAAATCAATAGGCGGCTTTGCTTTACCATAATGGACCTTCATGCCACATTTGAAGATGATCGGAGAAGCAATGCAGCTGGTAGAGCGCTCACAAGGAAATCTCTGCTATTTCCACAAAACTCTTTTTACCATGGCAACGATGTCTCCACCCACGCCGAAATTGATAGGCGGCTTCGATATACCACACGCAACCTTCATGCCACATTTGAAGATGATCGGAGAACTAGAGAAGAAATGCAGCTGGTAGAGTGCTCACAAGGACATCTCTGCTATTTCCACAAAAACTTGTTACCATGGCAACGATGTCTCCACCCACACCAAAATCGATAGGCAACATCGCTATACCACACTCAACCTTCATGCCACATTTGAAGATGATCGGAGAAGAAATGCAGCTGGTAGAGTGCTCACAAGGACATCTCTGCTATTTCCACAAAAACTTGTTACCATGGCAACGATGTCTCCGCCCACACCAAAATCGATAGGCAACATCGCTATACCACACTCAACCTTCATGCCACATTTGAAGATGATCGGAGAAGAAATGCAGCTGGTAGAGTGCTCACAAGGACATCTCTGCTATTTCCACAAAAACTCTTGTTACCATGGCAACGATGTCTCCACCCACGCCAAAATTGATAGGCGGCTTCGATATACCACACGCAACCTTCATGCCACATTTGAAGATGATCGGAGAACTAGAGAAGAAATGCAGCTGGTAGAGTGCTCACAAGGACATCTCTGCTATTTCCACAAAAACTTGTTACCATGGCAACGATGTCTCCGCCCACACCAAAATCGATAGGCAACATCGCTATACCACACTCAACCTTCATGCCACATTTGAAGATGATCGGAGAAGAAATGCAGCTGGTAGAGTGCTCACAAGGACATCTCTGCTATTTCCACAAAAACTCTTGTTACCATGGCAACGATGTCTCCACCCACGCCAAAATTGATAGGCGGCTTCGATATACCACACGCAACCTTCATGCCACATTTGAAGATGATCGGAGAACTAGAGAAGAAATGCAGCTGGTAGAGTGCTCACAAGGACATCTCTGCTATTTCCACAAAAACTCGTTACTATGGCAACGATGTCTTCGCCCACACCAAAATCGATAGGCAACATCGCTATACCACACTCAACCTTCATGCTACATTTGAAGATGATCGGAGAAAAAATGCAGCTGGTAGAGCGCTCACAAGGACATCTCTGCTATTTCCACAAAAACTCTTGTTACCATGGCAACGATGTCTCCACCCACACCAAAATCAAAAGGCGGCTTTGCTTTACCATAATGGACCTTCATGCCACATTTGAAGATGATCGGAGAAGCAATGCAGCTGGTAGAGCGCTCACAAGGAAATCTCTGCTATTTCCACAAAACTCTTGTTACCATGGCAATGATGTCTCCGCCCACACCAAAATCAATAGGGGGCTTTGCTTTACCACACTCAATCTTCATGCCACATTTGAAGATGATCGGAGAAGAAATGCAGCTGGTAGAGTGCTCACAAGGACATCTCATCTATTTCCACAAAAACTCGTTACCATGGCAACGATGTATCCACCCACACCAAAATTGATAGGCGGCTTCAATATACCACACTCATTCTTCATGCCACATTTGAAGATGATCGGAGAAGAAATGCAGCTGGTAGAGTGCTCACAAGGACATCTCTGCTATTTCCACAAAAACTTGTTACCATGGCAACGATGTCTCCGCTCACACCGAAATCGATAGGCAACATCGCTATACCACACTTAACCTTCATGCCACATTTGAAAATGATCGAAGAAAAAATGCAGCTAGTAGAGCGCTCACAAGGACATCTGCTATTTCCACAAAAACTCTTGTTACCATGGCAACGATGTATCCACCCACACCAAAATCGATAGGCGGCTTCGCTATACCACAGTCAACCTTCATGCCACATTTGAAGATGATTGGAGAAGAAATGCAGCTGGTAGAGTGCCCACAAGGACATCTCTGCTATTTTTCACAAAAACTCTTGTTACCATTGCAACGATGTCTCTGCCCACACCAAGATCGATAGGCTTCTTCGCTATACCATACTTAACCTTCATGCCAAATTTGAAGATGATCGGAGAAGAAATGCAGCTGATAGAGCGCTCACAAGGAAATCTCTGCGGCGGACGTGGCGGCGCGACGAGGCCAAATCCACAGTATCCTCCGAACTCTATTCGGGGGATACAATTATCCTTATCTTTTAATTTGATATAACAATGTGAATAAAAAAGAAAGAAATAGAGTTGAGTGGAAAAGGGGGATAATTATAAATTTAATCAGTAAGGTGAGTGTTCATCATGTACATTTGAGGACAAATTCACTGCATATAAGTATAAAACTAATAGTTGTACCATCACAAAGTTGTTATCATAAATTTTTAAGGATTATTATTACTGTAAAATCAGGTTGCATTCTCAATGGGGGGAAACAAAGCTTCGAGGATAGGGTTTATGGATTCTAGGCAAAGATCTCTAATGTCAGATGGTATTGAATCCCATATTCTTGGGAAAGCATGAAACAAGAAACTTCAGAACATTACTTCTTGAAAATTTGTGAACAAAAAGGAGATTATTCATTTTGCAAACTCTTGGACTTGGCAAGAGGTAGGCAGGTATATCCTTCAAGCGGAGACATTTTATAACGAGACTAATAGACAAATAAGTAAGCTGGTTGTAAAGTGGAGAAAGATCAAGTTTTTGTAATCTTTCAGAGTAGGAAAACAAAATCGTATGAAGCGTCTTTGAATGGATTCCAGAGATGGTTTGTGATTTTCTTGGAATCCATTCAAAGACACTTCACACGATTTTGTTTTCCTTATGAACAGGCAAATGCACTTTCCTACTCTATGTGATAGACATTTATTTATGCCTAGTCTAAGATCTATCTGTAACACATTACTTAAAGGAATATGAAACCCAATATCTAATAACACATAATATCATTGATAAAGGACAATCAAAATGAATCCACTTATACTCCAATTGGATTTCCCAGTATGGAGTACTACCTCTTCAAAGTGGGGCATCTTTGGGTTCGAAGTGTCCGGATGGAGGTCGCCATTTTCGCAGGGTTTAGATCAAAATTGTGACAGCGACGAACCACATCTGTAAGTAGATATCTACATTTGCCTGTTATATATTCTATTTTACTAATAACAAATCAAATATACATATAAAACTCATTAATATGTTATTCAAAATTTGTTAAAGGTTATATCATAGTAAAAAAAACAACTATTTAATGAGTTTTAATGATAAATTTTACACCCTCATCTACCATTTTAAAATTGACAAATTAGCTAGCATTAATCAATCGGAAAAAAAGCGCTTAAGTCTTGCTGATGTCATAATTTTCTATTATCCCTGCGAAAATGGCAACCTCCTTCCAGAGACTTCGAACCTGTAGAAATTTCAACTTTGAAGAGGTGGTACTCCATACTGGGAAATAAGACTGGGGTATGGGATATTAGTGGATTCATTATAATTTTCCTGCATTCATCAATGATATTATGTGGCATTACTTTGAAAATTATCGAACAGCCCAATGTAAGATTTGAGCGTTGTTTGGCATCATGATACAGTCTCAAGACCATAGTTGTGTCTTGTGTCTTATCTCAGTTTTGCTTATTCTGGACATGAGTGTTACACTCACTCTGTCTTGGGTATCATTCTCTAGGTCGTGGTCTCTCTCTGACCCAACAATAAATTTTAGTGCTGCACTGTACATTCCCTTATACAGTACAGAGAGAAAAAGAGAGAGAGAGTGCTTTACTTACCATTCCTAGTACTAAACCAAGCATAACTGTCATCACTGCAAAAAACCCATAAGAGCTCCAAGAGGGAAAGCCATACTCTTCTGTTAGTATTGTATGGGTAACCTAGGATGAACAAATGAGCAAATATTATATCAAAGTTTGGAAAAATGGAAAAATTCTAAAATATTTGGTGCTTTGAAATTATTTTTGTATCAAGGGAGAATATCCTAGAAAACTAATAACAATATGCAAAATTTTTATATAGCGCTTAATACAATGTTTACTAAAAGACAAAAATAAGGAAAAGAACATAACACTTTAATAAACAGAACATGTTTCGAGGTTCACGCCTCATCATCAGCCTAAAATCATAAACAGACGGAGTCACTGGTATTTATACATTTAGGATATCAAGGTAATTTCAAGAATGCAGGTACATTGAAATTTCCAGGATATCCAAAATGTATAAATACCAGTGCTTTTAGATTTTAGACTGATGATGAGGTGTGATCCTCCAAACATGTTCCGCTTTATATTAAAATGTTATGTTCTTTTCCTTATTTTCATCTTTAATTTGATATTGTGTTGTTCTTTTGGAAACAATGTTTACTAAGCGCTGCATACAATTACCCTGGCTTCAGCATGGCTACTCTTATCGGGTGCTCAAGCATTGAAGGGATTTCTTTCTACCGACTACCCATTTACTACACCTGGGTAGTGAGTGGCAAAAGCAAATAAACACCTTGCCAAATACCTTATTAGCACTGTGAAAATATGTCCGAAAAGTATAGGGTCATGCTGATAATTTTTTAGTAGTCTCTTACATACATGCTGTTATACAATACAAAGTCAAGAAATTGATATCATTTTATGGTTCACAGTGATAGAATAATAATAGAAATAAATAATAATGTGAACGTTTGTAATACATCGGTATCCATGATAAAAAGATGCTCATGGCGCAATAAAGAAAAGAAAGGAAGAAGAAAATAGAAACCTATTAAACAAGGGGAAGAATAATAAGCTTGTGAGAATAACCAGGTTTTCAGATAACTTTTGAAAGTTGTGAGACAAGAAATATTGCGGATGTCTTATGGAAGTTTATATTCCATAGAAATGGCCCAGCATGTTGAAATGATCGATCCCCATGAATTATGAGATTGTGGTACAGCAAGTAAGGATGAACTAGCAGACCTAAGGTTGCGAGAGGGATTGTATTGTGGTGCAGTTCCGTGTAATGAATGAAAAACAAGTAAGAGCAATTCAAAAATTATGCTATGTACAACAGGTAACCAGTGAAGAGATATGAGTATAGGGGTTATGTGATTCCTCTTAGGGGACATGGTAACTATACTGGCAGCATGATGTTGTAATTTCCTAAGGTGATCTAACGATGATTGTTATATAGTAGAGCATTACAGAAATCAAGAAGGGAACTAGTATTTGCATGTACAATCTTCTCTGTGCAAGACTTAGTGACATACTCCCTAATGAACCCTAAATTCTGTAGTTGATACTGTACAGATCAACATATACTTGAGACCTGGGGAGCGTTTCATAAAAGGACTTGTGAGATTATTTATCCGACAATTCCTGCTTTATCCAACAGTTACCATAGTTTAACAGTGCCTCTCGACCAATCAGAATCAGGGAAAATTGTCAGCTCTGACAAGTTGTCGGACATAAATGTTTATGGAACGCTCCCCTGATTTGACAGACATATTAGAATCAAACATAACACCAAGATTTCTACACATATATGTTTTTCATTGGGAGGAATGAGATGTCTCATAATACCTCGTTCCCACGTGCGATCCTTTACGAACGCTTCAATTTAACATATTGTTAACTCATCGCAAAAATTTTGGAACCATTCAAAAGTTTTCTCAGATGAATACGATTGTTACGATTGATCTGATCAGATACGATCTGATTCAATAAGTACCATTACTCCACAACAAAGACCACCGTTTCAATCATGGCGTAAATCGTGACAGTGTGAACTACGTAATACCAAATCAAATGCATTTCAATCATTTTCAATTTTATGAGGGAAGGGGCACTTGAAGAAATTTGTATGACAGGACATATGGGGGGAGGCTGTTCACACGCGAAATCAGTCAAATCACAAATCTGAACCTTCAAAAAAAATCCTCAACTCTTGACTTTATTTGATGAATTTCAGTCAACCCTATATCAATTATTTCTCTAAGTTTTCTGCTTTCAACAACATGACATTAGGGTGAACTTCCACTTTAGAATTGCTTTATTAACATTAACATAACTTGATCTTCACTTATTGACTTACCCTTACAAGCATTGACATCTTAAAGACCCAAGATAGAATTGACATACTGCAAAACAAAAGCAATGTAAAAGAATGATATTTTAAACAAATACATTTCAAAGCTATGGAATGAGGAAGGAGTACTTTATGAGTTAATCAGGTGTAACTTTAAATCATAATCAAATGCCAATGCAAATACAGGTAGAACTTGCATAAGTTAACCTCCCATTAATCATTAAAAAAAAACAGATTATGCAAAACATGTGTTATACATATCTGGTTCTTGTTTTTAATAATAGTCAAACAATCTGCGGTGCGACAACAAGTAAATACTACTTAACAATTTATCTTACTGATAACTACACAGAAGCCCACAATGCAATGTAGTATTATAACTTTTGTATCTCAATTTTTTTTCTCTGCATTCTCTCTATCTAGCATGGGATTGAATTCACTTTATTTTTTTCTCTCCTTTTTTCTAGATGATTTTTTTGGAACATTTAGATTTCTGACCTGAAACTTAGCTTTTATTGTATCTATTTTGACCACAAAATATCTGTTTAACCTAACAGAATTTTTACTTCGAAAAAGTTTTGCATGATCAGGGGTCCGTTGTAGAAAGAGTTGCGTTTAAACGCAAGTAAAAAAATCAATCGCAAGTCCCAAATGCGCGCTGTTGCTTGGTAGAAAATCAAGTTACGCATGATTTTTAGAGTTGCGATTGATTGCAGATTGATTGCAACTCTTTCTGCAACGGGCCCCTGGGCCCGTAACACAAAGGTTAGCAATCAATCACAAAATGAATTGGCCTATCAGGATCATCGTTGCATGCACACTTTGCTCAGTAGACTCGACTAGGAACCAATCAGAATTGCTCTTTAAATTAGCGATTAATTGCTAACCTTTGTTTTATAGGGCCCAGGGGGCCATTTCATAAAGCTGTTTCTAAGTTAACTTAAGAGAAACTTTAAGAACGACTGGTGATCCTTTCTTGTGGTATATGGTACACATATACATTAAAATGTTCATTGTTGATTTTTAGCGCGTAAGAAAGGTTCACCAGTCGTTCTTAAAGTCAGCTTTATGAAACACCTACCTGGTCTAAAAAAATTGCTCCAACTTGGGCAAACATTTGACTAAATGGAAGGTTGATTCTAAAATATGCAAGTTTAATTGTATTACAATCCTGACAGATATTTGATGGTTTATTTGATTTCATTTTGTATGACCCACACAAACTAGACATCAATCCCCGTTGAATATGTTGTCTGGTCTGTTAGCGTAAAAAAATACCCTACTTCTGGACATGGACAAAAGCATGATATACAAAGGTCTGGAGAAAAATTCATGCTTTTGTCCACATAATTTCGCTAACAGACCAGACTAATGTCAGTAAGTAGGATAACAGTTGAATTCTTACGAAATAGAGTTTGGAGACTGCCATCCAGCTACAGGTTCAATTTCCTCATATTTTTTCTCTTCCACAAGACTAATGAGATCATCTTTGGTGCGCGGTCCAAGATATCTTCTGAAAATTCCATCTTTGGAACTGTAATACATCATTAAAATGAAAAAGAGAGTGAAATAGTCATTATGTGTTTTAATAAATAAATTTTTGATATAGGCTAAAACAATCACTCGGTTAAATTATACTTCAACATATCAATAATTACATGAGGATTTGACAGCACCAGCTCACTCATAGGCATTTATGCAAATCAATGTTCCACAAAACACTTTAAACTTCCACAGCTTTGTTAGCATCACTTATCCAATATTCAATCAATTTTAAACTGTAGAGAGGATATCACGCGTTTAATATGACTCTAGATATTATACTAGAATAACTTTTACTTGGGTTGGAATAATCTCAAGAGTAAGACATATTCTCATTGCTCCTTTTTTGTTGATGCAACAGTGGATTCATCAATTAAAAACAGTGAAATCGTGAATAAAATAGTGTGCATAACCATGGCAGCAGGTGTCAATTTAGCTGTGAAAAAGAGGTGCATCGGCATTGGACATTATTGAAGAAATACAGTAAATGAAGCGTAATTTGTACAGGAAATCTCCATAAACCATGGGTTCAACCGATAGTTTTCAAAACCACCTTTGTGATTTTCGAGCCTTAGAGTTTTGTTGCAGGCTTTTACATGTACCTCAATGGCTTCAAATTACATGACTACTGTAAAGGAAAACAGTTCCTGTAGATGTGTAATCCCCATGTTGAAAGGGACAGGAAATGAATTAATCCTATTGAACAGGAAATAAAAGAATTAATTTTGAGAAGACTTCCAGGAAACAGTATATTTTCTTCAGGTAAGTATTTATTCTTAATGGGATCATATTCACAAAACTGCACGAATACCCTCTACATGAACAGCCTCCTCTGATTTTTCTCAATTCTTCTCTTTTTGACTTGATCTACTTCTTTATAATAGGCTACTCTTCCCCTCTCATTCTATGTTCTTGCTTTTTGCTCTTCGCTCCTTCACCCTCCCCCCAAGAAATATGCACTTACTGGAAGATTGTTGGCAAGGATGTAACTGCAAAACGTCCACTCAATCCTGGTTCCTCTGTAACATCAACCTCAGCAATGTTAGCGTTAAGTTCTTGACTCCAATCAGACAGCTCCTTCCAAACAGGCATAATGGACTTGCATGCCGGACACCATGGAGCATAACTGGAAAAAAAGAAAGAAGAAATTTAAGCATATTTAGATTAGAAAATCAGTTTGGACTAAGAATTTTCTTGCTCTTTATGTAAGACAGCTTAACAAAGTCTGAGCAACAACTTTTATCAGGAATCCTGGATGTTCATTCTAACACAAATGAAAAGAAAACTGTTATTGTACAAAAAAAGGGTATTATATTACCGATGAAAACCACATTGTAGCAGCTCTTTGTACTTCGATGGGACTCTATTCAACTTAAATATGCATGTTTTGCACAATCTGGTCTGGAAAATTACTTCAATCTCCACAAAGGCATTTGAAAATATATATATAATTTGCAATCCACGCAGACTCAGGTATAGTAGAGTGCAAAATGTATTAGCAAGCCCAGAAGATGTTTACTCTTCAATGTGATGATCTTAACCTGTTACCTTCTTAATCTTGGTTTAAAATACCTCTGGTGATATTCTATCTAACTTTGCTTGGGAGTCGGTTCCACTCTGTCATACTTACAAAAGAAAATTGCTCCATCAATCTGTATGTGTGCTACTTTCAATGGCATTACGTCTTCAGTCTCGAGGTCTAATTTTATTTCGAGAAGATATATCACAATTTACATTTATGCTAGTCCCTGGCCTAAGCCACTCCTAGTATGAGGTCAAAACATAACATTAATGACCTCATAGGCGTCATTCATGCATATACAGTACAGGGTGGTGCATTTGAAGAAAATCAGCACCCGTGGTAAATGCACACATAGATGGCATCAAGGCTTGTCGGCGTGGTGAATTGTCAAGTGTTTTTATTTCTATTTTGTTGTAGTTATTCAATTTATTAAGAATTCATAAAATGCAAAGCAGATATACAATAAAATCATGAAAATGTCTATGGGAATTACAACAAAAGCCTATAGATGGCTTGCTAGACAGTGATCCCCTTAGAGTCTACATACAAAATACGCTAGATGATCTTTGTAGGTTTGCATGGTGGAGTTCATAACGTGGAGTAGGTTTATGGTTCACCATGTGTAATGTGAAGAAGGGAAGGAAATACAGGCAGAAAGATTGAAACTGAAAGAGATAGGATGAAAAGAGGAAATTAGAAGTATTCTTTCTTGAAAGTGAGTGAAGTCCTGAAAAGGACTGTAAACCAGATGAGATGAGCTGAATATGGCTTGAGTAGCAATGGTTTGAGTACTAGTAGAAGGATGAAGTGAAGAGAGGTTACTCAACCTGATAATTATATTTTTGATAATCCATTTTTAGACTCGGGATAATTGCAGAGCACTGACTTGACCAAAATAAATACAAATGTCTCAAATTGAGCTCTAAATTCATATGAATGATTATTGGATGTAAATTATTGTTAAATTATTACGATTGTATGGCCATACTAAAAATATTGGTAATGTCAGCAAAGTTATGTTATCATTTATGTTGGAATATGGAAGTACTCCGGACGTCTCCGAGATAAAGAAGCACAAAAAAAGAGGGCGCTATGGAATAGAAACAATCTATTTCAATGTTCGTCTCAAATCGTCATTATTTTTTTCTTATTTTGGGACTTCATAATCATCAAGCTTAAGTTATTTCATCAGCATCGTGACATTTGTGACTTTAAGATCAGATATGGATCCACCAGAGGGTAAAAGGCCTCAAAGACAAGCTGCTACAAAGCCAAAAACGTATGTACAATCTACTCGTAAGGGCCAATCAGTCCCAGTTTCTACACGTAACAGCCCGCCAATATCAAATACACGGCCTACAAGCCCGGTGAGAAGTGCAGCCTCGACGCCAGACAACAGCGATGGAGAATCACAGGACGATGACGTCATCACCATGGCGCGTGGCGCCATTTCTGGGACTGATCAGCCTTCTACATTGCACTCTCCCCATGCCGACACTAGATCATCTTTTACGTTGGACGACTATTTTACGAAAACAACGGCAAGATTTGAGCATACATGGTGGTGGTGGTGTGGTGGTTTTTTACCCGATTGCTAAGAAAGCATGAATGCTTGTAAGCAAGCAACCAGAGGACCGACGGCTTAAGGTCCTCTCCGAAGGACCTGGTACTGAGGATTAATGCCTTACCAAAGAGCACTAGCGCACCAAGTGGGAATCGAACCCGGGTCACCAGAATACGAATCCCCCGCTCTACCGACTGAATGCAGTGGAAAGCTTCGTTGGAAAATTACAGCAATTGGAAGTAAAAGATGGAAGCATCGTTTGAATTTGAGCGTAAGCGTGTGGATGACCTGACGGAAAATCAAAATAGAATGAAGAGCAAAATAGAATCCATGGAAAAGGAAATCACTGAGCTCTGCTCAGAAGTCCAGATCAATAAAGCAGCAGTAAATAAAAGTGAAAGGTTCTCTAGAAGAAATCATGTTAGATTAGTTGGCATCCCGGAAGCACCTCAAGGAGATCGCAAAGATCCCGTCACCATGGTCGAGGAAATTCTTCACTCCAAATTCAAGGTGAAAACGAAAGTCAAAAGAGCTCATCGCGATGGCAAAAAGGATGATGGTCGTCCAATGCACATCCTTCTGAAGTTCCTGTCGTACAGAGAGAAAGTAGATATCATGCAAGACCCTGAAAGATGAAAGATACTTCATCACAGATGACCTCATGCCAACAGATCTAGAAGAAAAAAAGAAATGGATCAAGCAAGTCCAAGAAATGTACAACAAAGGAACAAAATTAAGATTCTACTCCGGGAAGTGGCGACAGGCCGGAGGAATTTACTCATACCGATTATCTTGAAGTGACATGTTTAACGTGCTCTTACACAGTCTTCTGTTGAAAAAGTCTAGATGCTATCAAGAGGAGAATATTCATACCTAACCTCTAACTTCGGAATTAATAATACTTTCGAGTACCTGTCTTCTCTATAACAATCATTTAGAACAACGACTTATTTTCTATAACTTCATAAATCCTTAATATACATCATAGCAAAATATACATTTAAAAAAATGTATTTCCAACACGAAAATGATATACAGGACCTTGTCCGTTGGATCAATGTATGCATTACTCGACCAGTAGTTCTGTAAACAGAGATCAGCGAAAATGATATGAAAATATTAAGATACTGATATTAAAAAGAATACAGAAATTAACATACCGACAGTTACGTCAAAAAATCGTACCTTTCTTCTAAATTTTGAAGGAAAATATTCCATGATCGGAGTAATAATACTCTAGTGATCAGTCAACAATCTTTCTAGCAATTTTAAGCTGATATAGCAACGTTTATCGTATGCGCTGTATACTCCGTAGATTATCATCTACATGTACATCATGTACAGTAGTGATACATATATTTTTGAATCTCTCTCTTTGTTTGATATTATCTTCGAAATGAACTGGACTGTTTACAGGTCTGCGACAGTCATGAAGATATCATGTCGATATTGTTCATTCATGAAACAAGTGTTATAACCATTATTACGTATTGACAAACAATAGATGTTTGTGATGATACACACATTGTAATCAGCCTAAAGTCTTAGTTGTTTCAGTTTTCTTTATCAATTTCCTAATCAATCTGTGAAGGACCAATGCACTGAAATCTATATTATTGCAAGAATGTCTATAAAACTCCGCCTTTTCCAGTCAACTAAAGTATAAAATTGGATAAAAGAGTGAGAAGCTCATAATCCATATCCTCTGGTTTGAGTAAATGCATACTGAAGCATCTGATATAAAAGTATAAAGTACTATCATGAACAATGTGTGTATACCATTTTTTGAAATTACCATATTATATACGCCAGCGAATATATAAGATGTGGTAACTACTGATACTGAAAACAAATCACTAAAACTACCATAATGTTTAAAAAGTTGTACAATTTTCTCCCAAAAGTCGTGGTAGATATCACAGAATATCACATAATCTAGATAAATGGCATTACTGAGTATAACGTCGATATCTCTATTACTAATACGACTCTTTTACAGAAGAGGTTAGATTCACTTGAAAATTCAATCATTGATAAGAACGTTATTCAACTGCCACTCTTTTTTTTTTCTTCATGGAAATGGTACAGCGCTCGATTTTCAAAGGTATATGTGAAACTATGCACCTTGTAATATCATTCTCCACAAAAGCATGTATAAAACCAGGTAAACACTATTTCAAATAAATCGTTTTCCGAAGTGAATAAGACATCCTTTTGCAGGAGAGCTCTAATATGTGTGCATGATAATACGGCTGTTCTTACTATATACTGTAAACACATTCTTTCATGTTTGGTCGTTGTGTAAGTTAAATCTAATCATTGACCGATGAACTGTGTCCTTAAATGCATGTTATGAGTATCGATGGTGACTGTCACTATAGAGACGATGTTAACACGGTCAAGTGATTCCCTCTGAATTGTACTATTTCGTGCTTAATCTCTTACCCGATTCTTTTTCTTATGGAATGTTGATTTTTACTAATTTCAATAGTCTATTTAAACAATCCACAAATCAATTAAATTACATATCAACTGAATTCAGGTGTATGGAACTTGCAGATTACATTATACAGTTATAGAGCAGCTGCCAAGTAACTAAATTGTCTCACAATTCGATGAAACATGTAGTTACTATTGAGCTTTAAGTTTTGTTGCCTCCTTTTAAACTAAATTGCGTAACTTAATTGTTTGACTTTTTTCGCTGGCTCGATATAGTGTTCTTGTGTTCGCAAGCTCAAAGCAAATTCTTATTAATTTAGTCTCATTATTTTCAATAGTGGAAAATCTTTACCACCTTCAAATTGTATACTGCACTTACGGTTTACTAGAGCGTCTTCTTTATTTTTTTATGTTTGACTGTATGACGTTCTGCTCAATAATTGCCATAGAATGTAATTCAGCTGTTCTTCCTAAGCTCCTTTATATTTTTCCAATTTTTTGTCTTTAATAATTAAGGCATCTGCAAAATGGACTATTACTTACGACTTCTCGAGCAAAATCCATTTATCTTTTTTTCACATGGATCATCTACCATTAATGCTTTGAACTTGTTGAATATGATATCAGATAATGTGTACTTTAAAAAATAAAAGATTGGATCTTAATGAGTTTTGGATTGGAAACGGATCCATTGTTCGGCCCCTCAGTGCTGGAATTGTTTTTATCCTTGATACATTAGGCGTACTTGATATATTTAATTCATGTTATTTTGTATCTTGCTCAATTTATTTTGTTAAATGTTTGAGCATGAAAAGAACATTATTGATGTACTATCATATATAATATGTATATTCGTGTGTAGATACGATTTAGACACCCGAAGTCCCACACATACAAAACAAAACATTTTTGAGACCACATTGTAACTGTTATGTTCCCTTCAATATTAGAATTGTTCAAACATGTCTACATGCACTCTGCACAACACCCCGACACCTTCCCTCACGCTTGGTCCTTACAGGTGTCACCTACCTTTTTAAATGACCTCTAATTTTGATGAAATAGACCAAATAAATAACAGAAATGATATTCGAAATTGTAGTTATTATACCTCCCAAGAATTTGTATCAGCTTTTGAATCAAATGATAAGTTATTTCAGAATGATGATATACATTTTGTACTGTGCAATAATCTCAGTCTTGTACATTTTAATTCAAGAAGTATTAGTAGAAATTTTGACTCTGTAGAAACATTTTTAAATTCCCTAAACACGTTTTCATTTTTAATTATTGGTGTTTCTGAAACTTGGCTGTTCCCACTTCCCAGACATATACAATATACCTAATTATCGCATGTTACAATACTTACATGTTGAAAGAAGAGGCAGAGGAGGTGTGGCAATGTATATCAACTCAAAACTAGTAAAATACAAAGTAAGATCAGACATTTACATTAATGACAATTGACAAAGAAACTCTCTTTATTGAAGTAGCTGCACGCTGTAAGCAATTTTTTATCGAATAATGTACATACACTTGCACGCTGCACTTCACCAGTACGACAATACACCAGACGGTGGACTGTACTGTTTCCAGAAGAAGAAGAAAACAGATCCTTTTTCACAAAAGTTTATGTTCTAGAAGCCCGTTTGGCGACTGCTTGCAACTGTTGCGATTATGTGCAACATATATTACAGGGGCCGCGGAACCGGGGGGGAGGGGGGGCTGGGGGGCTTCAGCCCCCCCACTTTTTTCCAAAACCGTGTACAAAAACTTAAAAATGACCATATGATTGTGATTTTTAGCATGGTCAGCCCCCCCCACTTTTGGCTCAGCCCCCCCACTTTGAAAACCGTTCCGCGGCCCCTGTATTATGACGACTGGGCCTAGGCCTAGATCTAATTCTAAGTAAAAAAATGCTCGCAAACGATCTGCACTCAAATTGCACGGGCAATTGTGGGCGCTAGTGTAGTTTAGCACCTCCCCGTTTAATGGTTTTCAAACATGTACAATCTCACCCTAAATAATTCACAACCTAAAATACTTGCATCTGAGCCTCCAAAGTCCAGTAGAACTAGAAGTTGAATATTTGCCGTTTTGACACTTTTTTACAAAGTTTTACACCTATTTCGGAATCACTCGGTCGCTTGATCAAGCTCAGCGCTGCACATAAGCAGTCGGTACGCGTACAGTACGTACCACCTACAGTAGTGAAGTGCAAGAAGAGCTCTTCTCTTCTTCTTATGTTGGTTTGAGTGGCAATTAGTCATATTTGACTATTGTCGCCATTGACTTTATCTATAAAATCTCACTTCTCATATTATTACCAATATGATGTATACATGCATATATGAAATATTTTTCTTGTGCATCCTTCTATTATAAAAATGATGAATATAGTATACCGGTCTACAAAAGTTTGTCTTAACTATTGTCAAAATGGCATATAAACAAATCTTCACCAAAAACAAACCGCTATCTTCAGCCCAGTTCCAACTAGTTGCGCTTGCCCTGCCCTTTCTAAGATGCAATCATACCGGTCAGCACGGTACATTGTGCCGATTTTTCGGACATAAAATGCCTAGGTCACCCATGCATAGACAAGGGGGCGCTAGTGTACCTGTGCTTACAGATGGGTTAAACATTAATATTTTTTTTAATACTTTTTTACAATAACAACAACAACAACAAGGCGAAAACACTTGTGGGCTCGGTTAGTTAAAAGTGCAGAACATATTATATATACATATTATGTATGTATATATATATATATATTTTTTTTTTTCACATAGAACTTTATATACGAGCATATCCTTTCATATTTCTTATAAACAATACAATATAATAATAGCACATATCACTCCTTACTAAAACGTTTCGTTCTTGAAACGAAACGTACAAATGCTTTCTGTATCCCTGGATCATCTTTTTTTAAATACTCCATTATTTGTCGAGGCTGTGATTCATTCAATTCTGCAAGGAGCATTGATCGTTCAATTGTATATTTTGGACAATGTAAAAGATAATGTCTGACAGTTTCTACCTCAGGACATCTATCACAAAGCCCTGTTTGATGGATCCCTAATCTTAGTAGATCTTGGTTAAGACCAGCGACTCCAAAACGGAGACGATGGAGTACAGTTTCCTGTCTCCCTAGATTACATTCATATGTGGATAGCACTGATGGTTGCAGTTCTTTCAGTGCTGAGTTAGTTTTATTCCATCTTTCTTGCCAAATTATCTTACAACTTTTTGAAATAAGTTTCATAATTTCTGATAATGTTATTTGATTATGAATTTCTATTTTGTTTGATAAAGCATTTTTTGCGCAGGAGTCTGCTAGTTTTTCTATGGTATCTTCAAAAAGATTTTTTCCCCTCTTTCAGCTTGCACTAAGTATTACGGTAGTGGTTGTGCAGAGTGGTTTTTTTAAGGATGAAATGTACATTGCATGTCCCAGGTGGTATGGATGGAGATGGTACGGCGTGTGAAAAATTGAAAAATGTAATCTACTAGCATGAAATCAACATAGCATACAATTGTAAACTGAAGGAAAGTTCTCTGACCTAGAGTTCAAAACAAGGCTCTACATTATTATTTCTTACTTCATCGCTAAATCTACGTGTATTCACATTTTTCACATTTCTTATTTCATTCAAACAAGCACACACACGCACACCCCACACACACCTTCACACAACAAACATCAACCACTCTGCACAACCACTACCGTAATACTTGGTGCAAGCTGAAAGAGGGGAAAAAATCTTTTTGAAGATACCATAGAAAAACTCGCTCTTCTTGCACTTCACTAGGTGGTACCACTGTCAGTGGGTGGTACGTACTGTACGCGTACCATAGAGATGTATACTAATTACGCTAGAGTGCGGAGTCGCCATAGGCGCGCGTACATAACGTCTGTGATTGCGCGGAAGATGGTCGGCCATTGCTCGATAGGTCTAGATTCGCAAAAGCACCCGGATGTACCCATAGCTCCTCGTACGTTGTAACGCTGTTGAAAAGGGATGCTGTCTCCGGCTTTTATCTTGAAGAAAGGAATCAAACCTAATTACAATTGAAAATATGAATGACAAATTGCATCTCAATAAACTATTAGTGTGATTACATGGGGATTCTGCTATTCCAGGGGTTCTCAAACTACGGCCCGCGGGCCGGATCCGGCCCGTTGAGCTTCTCAATCCGGCCCGCGAGACTCTGCTGGGTTTTTTAAAATAACTTTTAAGTCACAATATGAAACATAGCTCAATATGATTACATTGTGTATCCATGTAGACCTAACCGTAATAAAAGTAATGGCAGTCAAATTAATTTGACTTTTAAACAAAGTTTAGTGGAGTCTTTTCTGTCTGTTCGATCTATATTAGATGACCAGCGCTGTTCTCACCATGTTTGGATCTACATACAGGTGCGAAAGTGTATTTTCCACTCTGAACATTTTAAAGAACTAACTCATACCGAAGTACCTTGACAGGGGCCGCGGAACGGTTTTCAATGTGGGGGGGGGAGGTGGCTGCACCTTGCAAAAAATTGTAAAAGTGTGGGGGCTGAACAAACCCCCCCCCCCCGCTTCCGCGGCCCCTGCTTGACCAGTGAACATTTGCACCAGTGCCTTCGTCTGGCAATTAGGCCTACACCTTTTGTGCCAAGGTGCAAGCAACTTGCTGTTACGTTTCCCATATTGAAAGTGACTCTATAGGAGACTGACATCCTTGTTATAGTCTACAACAGACATGCTCTATTATTCATTCTACTTTGAATCCAAAAAAATATTGATACTTCAAGACATTATCTGTCTTCCCAATACCAGGTATGTATAGGTACAATCTATATTCCTTTTAACAAAGTACTACAAGTTTGTTATCATATTGACTCTCGATGTTTTTTTAAATCTTTTCTAATTTTGCCTGCGTTCCATATGAATCTGTTAAAAATTTGTTGGATTAAATGCTCCCAAAATAAGGACCAGATTGAACAAGAGAGCATCTCGGACCCGACCGCAAGTGTCTTTGCGCTTCGCGCACATTTTTTTCTAAGTTTTCACTTCACCCTGGCCCTTTCAGGTTTACTTGGAGTCTCATCTGGCCCTTCAAAGAAAAAGTTTGAGAACCCCTGTGCTATTCATTTGTCTTTTTATCTGGATTCTCGGGATGAAATTCTCTATACAGCGGCATTTACGATTACCTGCCACATGCCTAATAATATAGATAACAATATTGATAATATGACATAAATAAGTAGAAAAAAATAAAACATACAACATTAAAAGTAAATTTTGACAATTATTTCAAAAGACAGTGAATTAGCCCATCTTCTCTGAACTTCCCTATCTTTGGCTTTAATGATACATCATCCTTTGGCACATTCCTTCGTCCACATTATTCCGTGTTCTCATGACCAAGTGATGGATATAATTTTGTAATTTTGATTCATTTCAACTCTATTCGTTTCATTTCATTTCACTTCACTTCATTTTTTTTTTTCATTTTCATTCAAACATAATACAAAGTAATATAAATCGGATAGGCCCTACAAGTTTACAGATGAACATTCTTATCTCGTAAAAACCCAGTAGGCCTAGTAAAATTGAGCATAAATGGCCAAGTACATGTAACTTGCATTAATTTGTATGAAGTATATACTATTTTTTTTTTTAATGTACAATAATTTATATAAGTGTTTTGATCTTTGACTACTATTTTATTAGCAAGTATAGAGTATTTAAAGGGCATCGTATTAATTTTACATCATGGTGAGCCTTCCGTTACACCATCAATGGTAAAACTATATTGGGTTTTCAGTGCACTTGTTTTTTTTTTCTCATAGGAACATGATAAATTCCCTAAATCTGCGGGGCCTATATCGCACCGAAAATGAAATATTGAAATATTGTCAAGTCTAGATTTTCCAGAAAATCAAAGAGAAACTCTTTTACATTGCTTTAAACACGCATTGTAATTTGTTTATCATGTTATTTGCAAGGCAATACTGTAAACATAATTTCCCCCATTAGGCCTCCTGTACATTACAAAATTGTACAACTGCATGCGCGTTTTTGATATGCAAATTTTGCTGTCAACAAACTTTTCTACATTGATTTGCACGTAAGAAAGTAATTAAAATGATCGGATGGTTGCCAATATTGGAAATCTAAATCATATAACTCATAGATTCATCAATTAACTGGACCAATGCGTAAATCATTTTCAAATATTATCAATAAAATGTCATTTTTATGACTCACGATTTATTGTGATGACGGTTCGACGTTTAAACCCATGGGGAAAAGGAGTTATGGCCTATTCTGATGTCTATGTGTCGATCTAGTACATGGAAAAAAATAAGACAATTATTAAAAAAAAACAGAAGAAATAAATTATCAGCATCATGGATATGCCTAGGCCTACATGTTATTTTTAATATTCTTTCCAAATCATTAGAAAATAAAAGTCATAGAAATAAATGTAGCGACCTATCGAAATGTTTAATATGACCAAAGCAAAAGCAACTCTGGATGCATCATTGGCCTGTATATGCGCTATTGATATTCCTATATATATATAGGCATTTTTGTTCTCGTTTTGTTAGATTTTTTGTTAATTTAAACTTTAATTCAGTATATTCAAAACTATTTAACTTTTCCATTTGCTTTCGAGCTCATATGCCATCATTTTGTTCCGTTTCTGTGCTATCACTGTACATGCCCCATAGGTACTGTACGCGCATGGCCACCCAAGGGTTCATTACATGCCGCCGCGCACAGAAAATTCAAGCCATAGAAGTCGTGTGTTGTGGACCCAAGAAGTGAGATCCCAGCATGCGCGACCCACTAGTTAGAAATCCACTGCCAAACGCGGTTCGTGGTGCGAGGTTAGTATACTAATACTAACCTCGCAATACGTGTGAGTGGCGCATGGCAGGCTTCAAAGACCTATCGAGTAATGGCGGCCGGTCTCCGCGTAATCACAGCGATTTGACGAAGTACGCCCTCTAGCGTTATTAGTATACATCTCTATGGACTCACTCACACAACATGCGAGGTTAGTATACTAACCTCGCACAACACATGTGATTTCATAGTGCATTTTGACGTTTTCTTTCATCACACGAATGTGAGGGACTAAACTACGCCAAACCTTTCAATATTTGTCCACTATGTTAATCTTGATCGTATGGTCTAAGTTTATTTGAAAAAAAATTATAAATTATTTATTAAAGTGTTTTTATCGCTTACCTCCAAATCTCAACCAGGATACTTCGCTCGGTCCCTCCTTAGTCATCCTTCGTACTGCGGTGGAAATTACGCAAACAACAATCGAAATGCGAAATTTTCCTATCGAACATTCTCGATTCAAGTCGTCGGCGCATAATAGGAAATTGTACCAAAAATCAACATAGTTCTCTATTTATTCAAACAATTTTTTCTGGGGTGCACTTGACCTTTAAGAGATTTTCCAATGAAAATATTACATGGAACTTGGAAATACAAATCATAATTTGGTTGAACAAAATGTTTTCTGTTAAAGTATAAAACAGAAGAGGAACATATCCTTCACGTATTATTATATCCAAAATATGTTGCCTTAGTATGGAATAATCACAATGACATAAAATGAAAATGGGTAAAGTACCTTCCTAATGATCATTGAGATTTCGCCTATGGAATCATTGTTTAATAATTTTCAAAGCTTTAAATAGATGAAAATGTTCATTGAGAAAATATACATATATATATATGAACAAAATGATAATGTCCCGATTGTTTCGCATTACGTGTGTTAGATTGCGGGCGTTTGTGTGTGTGTGTAGGAAGCAAGATATTCGTGTTAATGTTTGCACAAAAAAGGAGAGGGAAAGGGAAAGGAAAAGGGGAGGGGGAAAGGTAGAGGAGAGAGAGGGAAAAGGAGACCATAAAATAGAAAGAAAACAAAGGAAAGGAAGAGGGGAAGGGAGAGAGAAAGAAAAATGGAAAGAGCGAGAAAAGAGTAGGGGAGGGAGAAAGGAAAGAAAAGAAGGGAAAGGAAAAAGGGAGAAAGGGAATGGAGGGGGCGGGAAAGGAAAGGAGAGACAATAAAAGACAGATCAGGGGAGGGGGAAAAGTAGAGGAGAGAGAGGGAAAAGGAGGCCATAAAATATATATAGGTCTCCTCATCATGGTTATAAAAAGTGCTCAGAATGTTTTATTTTCAAGTCCTTGTATCAGAATTTTCAGCTCGGGCAGCTCTATCGCATTTTGATTACTATCCTGTTGATTTATTTACTTGAACAAAATATTTAAAATGTCCAGCTTTTAGAGCAGATATCAAAAAAAGGTATTCACCTTTGATCATAGATGAGGAAGAAGAAAAAAGTGCAAAAAAATAGGAAACAAACTAACGAATTAATGTGACATAATTTTTTTTCATTTCAAGGCGACTCTTTACATTTCATCATCGCTGATGGCGCTACAATAGAAAATACCGCTTGACAGCAAAAAAAAAAACAGAAAGAGGAAAATAATGCTGAGCGTCTAAAATGCAGCTAGCAGTACAAGCTGCAGAACCGTAAACAAACATCTTGTGAATAATATCGCGCGCCCTCTTTAAGCAAAAGTTTACAACCACAATGACCCTGCGGTATCTACGTGAAGATCACGAGAAAATGCTTTTTTTTTCTTAAAAACACACCAAAGAGAAGACAAGAAACGATCCATATGATTCGGTAAGTGTCATAGTAGGGTGTCTGAAGCCACACTGAAAAGTGTCAGCATAAAACAGGCTAATTTAGGGGAAAATATGGCACATTTTTTCAGGGAAGTTCAGGCTACTAGAAAAATGTGATCTGAATTGATTATTAACTTGTGTTTGGCATGTATGGAAAGAGAAAATTCAGGGGCATCTTTTGACAGTAAGGACAAGTTTATATGATCATTTTAAATAAGGGTTTAGAGATAAATTGCAAACCCTTATTTTTGTGTGTGTTGAGATTGCCATTTCTCCATGCGTTTTCTATGGGAAAATGAAATTTCTGTTTTGCACAATTTTTTTCACTTTGTCGCAATTTTTCATTGTGATCTGGTTTCCAAATCTTTATGAAAATCATACCATCAGATAGAGCATAAAAAATCCTATTGGACTCTTTATGGACAAGTTTTTGGCATTAATAATAAATTTATAACAGCTCTCGGAAGCTAAAAATTTGGATTTGTGTGTGTCCATTTCTTAACTACACAGTCTATGGCAGAGAAATGCTGAAAATTTACCTAATTTCATTCTTCTTTTTTGCAGCCAATAATTGGATTTTTTTCAAAATTTTTACATTTCTGTCAGTCTGAAGGTCATTTCTCTTCAAATTCACAAAGAAAATGTGATGTTTTCTTGAAATAAGAAAAATAATTTTTTTCTCCAGACACCCTAGTCATAGCACAATTAGAAACATTATTTTAAGAGGAATGGCATAGTTATTTTAGTAAAAAGGGTGTGAAAAATTCGCGTGCACCATGTGCATATGAATCCTTCGCACGCGAGATGCATTGATCCCATGAGATAGCACTATGACGCGTACCGACTGCTTACTTATGTGCAGCGCTGAGCTTCAAGCGACCGAGTGATTCCGAAATAGGTGTAGGGCCTAAAACTTTGTAAAAAAAAGTGTCAAAACGGCAAATATTCAACTTCTACTGGACTTTGGAGGCTCAGATGCAAGTATTTTAGGTTGTGAATTATTTAGGGTGAGATTGTACATGTTTGAAAACCATTAAACGGGGAGGTGCGAAACTACACTAGCGCCCAATTGTGAAAGCCCCTTCACACTGACATGACTTTACATGGTTGGGACTGAAGTGAAAATAAATAATTTTTTAACCATCTCTAACGTTAGAGACTACGGTACCGGTACGTACAATTTGATAAGCCATTCCCCTTCCAGCGTCCTTGACCAATTCTTGTCTGTAATCTTCACAACATGTGTCTTTCCTGATTCTCCAAATCGAAATACAAATATGAGGAATAATATGATCAAAACTTCGCGTTTTGGATACATTTTCTCCAGTGTTGTAATATGGTACTTCGATGATCGCAATAAAATGATAAAGGGCGGCCTACCGGTATATAGTCTATCAGTTCATGCTTAACGCACGCTTAATTGTGTTTCCTGCATGCTGTGCATGTGAGCGCAAGATTGCTGACAAACTCATTGCTACTCTCTGTGTCAATAACGACTGGTTCAAGAGTCAAACACATTTGGGCCATTGCACTTCCTCATTGACGTACACGTGTAAATCGCTGGCAACCTGATAAAATTGATAGTAAAAGTAAACCATGGAGCTATTAATTATGGTAAAACCATGCACACGATGATTTTCACAAAAACTCGGGAAGCCAGGGAATTTATATCCTGGATAGGTAAACCATCACTGACATGGATCCGGACATATATTATATTTTGGGTTAATTGGCATTGTGAAAGGGGGGGGGGGGGGGGCACAGCTAGCCAAAATACTGTAGGGCCCTGGACAGGCGAAATTTCAGTCCGCAAGCCCCTGTGTTAATGAGCAATTAAATGAGCAAAAATTATCCAAGTCCTCTCGTGGCTGATTTCATGTCCCTGCAAAATCTCGTGAATTGTGAGACTTTCTTTCTCAAAGAATATTTAACCACTTTCTCCTCGAGTAATATTGATTATTTTTGTACCATGGGCAAGAGTGAATGTTACTCTTTTATATTGGTCATTTCTTTTGAATGAAATATTTTGATAAATAAGTGAATTTTTTACCTGAAAAGATGCATCAAACATAATTTTCTTCCTCTGTTTTCACTTGCAAATTGTGCAACATTTTGTGTTTTAGGCACCAACATTATTTAAAAAAATATTTTGTTTCATGTTTTAGATCAAAAGTTTTTCCTATATTACAACATTCTTTTAAAAATCCAAACACATGACCTGAAAGAATGATTCTTATTCTTTACAAAGATACCAAAAACATGAAATTTGGTCAATATTTAGAGCAGCAATGGCCGAATAAAAAGAGGTGTTTTGGTTCGCACCAAGCTCATTAACTATGCAAAAACCCTCTAGTCATGAATATCACTTGGATAAAAGAAGCTACTTTTTCAGGGCTTGCGGACTGACTGTACGAGATCATAAAATTTAACCTTTGGACCTGCTGTCCATATTCTCAAGTGATACAAGATTTAACATTTGGGGGCTGCTGTCCATATTCTAAAGTGATACAAGATTGAAATAAATGGTACTATTTTAAAGATATGAACAGTTGTCATAATTGTTTAATCGATCACTTTATTCGTAATCATAAATTTACTTGTTATAACAGGGGCTGATCCAGCCTTCTCCAATAGGGTGGGAGATTTTTTCAGCCACATTTTCCCCGATCGGCCGCTCGCAGGCGCGTAGCTAGCAGGGAGGGTGGGGGCAAAAAAAAAACGCCCCCAAAAAGAAAAAAAATAGGAAAAGGAGAAAAAAGAAAAAGCGAAAGTAGAAAAGGGAAGAAAGGTACAGCTTTTTTTTGTCAAAATAATTAAAAACTAAACGAAACGTTGATCTTCTCTCTTCACACAAAATTTTGCTTCTGCGCTCCGCGCGGGAAAATTTTAAAATCGCCTTTCCCTTTTGTTTCCCACACCTTTTTTTGTACTCCGTTTTCCCCTTCCCGGCTTTGGGAATCGTATATTCTTGTCAGAAATAATAAATTATACATGGGTGTAAAGAGTATGATAAGTATTTTAAATTGCATTGACACAAAATGTCGGCTCTTCTGTTCGAAGCGGGTAAACATTACCGTCACTTCCCGACTCCCCAATGGATATTTCTTTCGCTTTTCGGCAAGTAATTTTTGGCAAAGTATCCCGGGGGGGGGGGGGGCCACTTACATTGACGAGTGGATACCATGCGCGACCAAAAAAACACGTAAAAGGGATGTCTTTTTCAAGATAGGGCACGTTACGTACGTAACGTGATAAGGGTGTCAAAAACACAAAAATAATGAAAAATATCTATTTCGCTAGGAAAGTTACGTGTTTAGGGTCAAACTTGCGGGGATGATAAAGCAAAATTAAAATGTTTTATAATGGATGTCCTTTTTGCCCCAACACTACGTGTTTAGAGTCCGATTTGCGCGAGGTGTGGAAGGTGGGGTCGTACACTCGTACTAAACCAAATGATGTGTAAAGGTAAAACCGACGACCGAAGGACCCGTGACATAACAATAAAATATTCCTGTACTTGTTTAGGGGTTCATTTCAGGGAATACTTGTCAACAGTATCGTTTTGTTTCCAATACTTGTTAAGGGTAGGGTTTCACACGCCAATACTTGTTAAGGGATGCATTTTCAGAATACGGAAAATACGTGTTTAGGGTGCTTTTCGAGACCCCATGGTCGCGCATGGTATCCACTCGTCAATGGAAGTGGCCCCCCCCCCCCGGGCAAAGTATATCAAAAGGGGAGGCACTAAATTCGTGCCGTGCTATATATGCAGACGTATGTATGAAACGTACGTATATCTGTGCACATCCATCTCCTGTCTTGTTTTGTGCAATTGATTTAAAAATTTTAATCTCACTGAAGTTTCTTATAAAGGAAGCGCTTAATATGAGCGAAATTACACAATCTTTTTTCTTCCAAAACAAAATCACTGAGGTTTCAGTGCTTCGCGAGCATGGAAAAGGAAAATTAAGTCCCTCTTCGAGTTTGTATCATCCCTTTCACATTTTGGGCTCGTATTTCTTCTTAATCGAGTTATAGTCTAAGAAATGTCAAAATTTCTCAAATTCAGAGCTTCAACGACATTCGCGGGAAGGAAAGGGTCTATTTCCTTCCTGCATATACCCGTCTTCTAATCTGTTTTGGGACTTGAGTATTAATTTGAGTTAGCGAAATTTAAATCAAATCTGATGTAACCAAGGTGGGCATTTTATACCACTTCTGTTCTCAATTTTTATAAAACGTTTTAGCTTCGAGGAATTATTTCGAATTCCTCAATCTTTTCCCACTTTTGGGGCGCCAATAAAAAAAACTTTCGAAAACAGTTTTGTTTTGATTACAGCAAGTCAATTGAATTCGAGTTAATAAGGGTACTAGACACAGGAAACGTCGTCTTCTTTTGATTTGAAGTTGATGAGAAATCAAAATCTTCGCGCTTTGCGGGAATAAATATTTCCTCCGTGTATATATACCCGTCTTATACTCTGTTTTGCGATCAGTGAGTTAAATTGAGTTAATGGGATTCAAATCAAATTTGATGTGACCAAGGTAGGCATTTTATACCACTTCTGTCCTCAATTTTTATAAAACGTTTTAGCTTCTGCGTTTCGCGCGGTAAGAGGAGTTATTTCAAATTCTCCAATCTTATTTCAAATCTTCAAGCTCATGATTTATTTTGAAAACAGGTTATTTTTTCATTACAGCAATTTAATTGAATTCGAGTTGATAAGGGTACTGAAGACGCAAGATACGCCTTCTTTTGATTTGCATTTGATGAGATATCAAAACCTGACCCCCCTCCCTGCACCCCCCCCCCCTGGCTACGCGGTTGGCCGCTCGAAGTTGACTTTTGCTTGTTTATTTGAAGGGGTAGTCCTAGTAGTCACTTCGAAGCTTTATTCTTGTAAATCAACATAAATATATAAAAATCTCATAGGCCTTATTTATATACAGTGCGTATCAAAAAACAAGACAGTTTTGAAAAGTCTATACAAAATTTTTATTTCAAATCATTATATCCATATTTTGATGTTAATAGATGCTCTTAAATCTAATCTTTAAAACGCAATTTAAAAAAATAAATTTTGTTCATGCTTGAGCGAACACGGGACGTTTTTGTCGGGGGTTCAAAAAGAGGCTTGCGCCAGAATGGCAGAATATGAGTAATAAATGATTAGACTTCTTGCTAATCAGCAGACTTCCTCTTAACCTTTTCATTATCTGTGCCATAATTTTCGAATTATGCTCTCTAATTTTATTTACAAATTTATTTATTCATTTACTTGAATGATTTTGTTCTTTTTTCAATTACTCTCTTTAACCTTTGAATTTTCCCTCATAAGGAAGAAAAGAAGACTTTTTGTCAACCCAAGCAAGAAGATTTGCATTATTAATTGGGAAAACTTGTAATTATTCAAATCATTTTATTATGTAGAACAAATTATGTTGTGGTACCTTTAAAAGACATGAATCCATTTTTCAACGGGTTATTGATTCCTTGACCAAGTTTAATTATATGCTTGACAGGACAAACAGGAAGGGATTCATGTCTCTGAATGGCAATGGTGTATTGAGTCAATTTTGAAGGAGCTAGATATGGCGGATCGGGAAAAATGTAATAAAAAGTTGTGAGAAAGCGAAGCGAGCACACAAAAATTCCCACTTTTTTATTACAATATCAAATTTTGTGATAGATTTTGACATAATACTGAAAAAATAATATCATATTTTACTTTCTATCTTTCCTTTTATTTCCTTTCCACTTTTTTTCTTGGTCATGATTTTTTTTTTATTGAGGGGGGGGGGGCATCCCCGAACCCCCGCCCATTTGTATGACACTGTTCAAAAGGCACCATAACCTTTGTAGCACAAAATGAAAGGATTTGAAAAAAATACAAGCTCTCCCATACTTCGGTTGAAAAAAAAGAAGTTTTTGCTTGAAGAAGGAATATTCAAAGCTAAAAGAGAACACATTAAAAAGAAACAACAACAGAACAATTCAAGCAAACAAATTGATTTGAAAGAAAAATTTGAAAATTGTGGCAAAGATAATGAAAAGGTTAAAAGGAAGTCTGCTGATTAGCCAAAATTCCGATCATCATATTTATCGTTTCATGCCATTCTGGCGCAAGCCTCCTTTTTAATCCCATACAAAAACATTCCGTGTTCGCTCAAGCATGAACGAAACTAAACTTTTTTAATGGCATTTGAAAGATAAGATTTCAGAGCACCCATAAACACCAAAATATAGACATCATAATTTGAAAGAAAATTTTTATAGACTTTTCAAATCTGTCCCGTTTTTTTTATACGCACTGTAGTGCGAGCGCGAGCTATCTTTTTTTTATTATTCATTTTACGTATTTTGTCCTAAAATTTAAACATTGTGGGCAATGTTTGTGAACCTGAACGAGATTTTCCGAAGACGAAAATCATGAATATTCATATTGGGGTCTGGAACTGAGGTGGGAAAAATAATTTCGCTCCCGGGCAGAGTCGTAAGGGACGCGGGGCAAATTTGTAAAATACTTGCTGTCCTTTGAAATCCGGGACGTCCAGTCACCCTGCTGGGAACGATCTTTTTGCAGGGGTGCTGATGTAAATTTCACAAGCAAAACAAAAAATCACAACAAACTGAAGATCTTTTTGGTTCCGAGAAATTTGTAAAGTAAAAAAAAAGGATTTCAATACAAAATATAGCTCATTTTGGTTACATTTCTCCATTTTTTAATACAGCCTTTTTCAAAATGAAATAGGGCGCAGCCGCCAATAAGGTTTCAAGCTATAACAAAGTCAAAAATAACAAGTAGGCATACTTTAAGGAAACGGCACTATGAACAAGTTAATATTGTTGAGTGAAGCTCAAGGAGACGTAAAGGTCGTGTATTAACCCCATACACTACCCCTGGAATTCTGAGAAAAACTATGCATATATATCAGGGGCAGCGCGGAACGAACCAGGGGGCATTTCCCTGGGAATTTAACATTTGCGAATTAAGATTTAAAATTTATTCATATCTGCGTATTTTCTTCCCTGAAGTCGATTCTCTTTTATTTGGTAGGCCGGGTCTATATTACGGTATTTTAAGTCATGTCCTTCTTTTATTTTTGCCCCCCCCCCCATGGGGCACGTATCCTCTACAGTACAGAGTAGACATGATTGAGAGGCAGCATTTGTCTCTCTCACACGCGAAATGCTGTTTGACCTTTAACCTTTCAGAAGCTCTTCAGAGACGGGGAAGTTTTCATACATCTCCCACGAAACATTGACCATTAGAGAGTTCGGACTTCGTCAGACGATGCAGGGAGGGGGAATTTATTCACGAAGCGTGAATGCTTTTGAACTCAATGCATTTTTTAGAAGAAAAAAAAATCTCATTGTAGGTTTACAGTACTTTTGTCAAATCTTCATATTGTATTTTTGACCAATTCTCAGATCATAATTGATCAGATCAAACAATCCAATTATAAGAAATTTGTTTTCCATACACGCGCAGTGATCGCAAAGCACTACGGGTGGGGGGTGATGACTTTCCTTACTTCCCACGGGAAGAGCGGAGGATTTTATGATGTTGAGAAAAGAAGAAAAATACCATCAACTGCGACTTTTATAAGATAACCCCAAAAAATGTATGCAAGAGGAAGATGCAGTATATGAAAGATCATGCTTGTTGACAGATAAAGACAGATGTTGAAATATAATCATCGTATGGCAAAAAAAAATGATCATTTGAATTTATTATGTAATAGATGGTATATCTTTCTCACAATAAACAAGAACAACACCATTTAAAGTTTATTCCGTTGTACATCGAATATAATACACATATTATATACACTTTTCAATAAGATACATTTTTAAAATCATGTTTATAATACACCTATATGATTTTAATACACAACAAGTGGAGTAATGAGAACACTAGTTTGAAGTGTCAAAATGTGGCAGATGAAGCAAAAGTTCTAAACATGCGAGCAAGCGAAGCAAAAAAAATTACCTTTTCAATACAATAATTTAAATTTCGGACAGATTGTGACATAGTATTCAGAAAATTATACGATTATTCCTTTCTTTCCCGTTCTGTCTGGGACGTGGGACATTTTTGGAGGGGGCATGATTCAAGCCCCTTCATCTGTTAGCCAGATTACACCTTAGGCAAAATTTACAAAATGTCTAATGTACAATTTTTATGGAAAAGAAATAAACGCTCAGGTGCACGTTTTACATATTCCAATTATCCAAGTTTTAATAAAACGGTTGAAGTAAATGGAAAATATCAGTCAGCTAGGGTAGTATAGGTTTCACGGTACGTACACCATGTATCTTTCTTGGGCAAGTGTTGGTCCGGAAATGACCACCCAATCTCGACGTTTCGCAATTACAAATCAGTAGGTTATAAATTGATGCCTTGCCAAAGAACGCCAGTGCGTCGGTGGGAGCTTGCCATATTAACCTACTGATTTCTAATTGCGAAAACTGTGTAATCCCTGCTAAACAGCCGATCAAAATAAGATGTTCAAATGAAGTTATAATATTAGGTGTAAAATACCAATACTGCAATTGGGTTAGTCTAATAGAACTCTGAGCTTGACAAGGAAAGATATTGCGGAATGGCCAAAGTAATACGAATCATATCAATACAACAACCCCGGGACCACAACCACTCCAACCAGGGTGAGAATCTACAGTCGGACTTTTACGGGGTGCGAATTTGTCCTAAAAAAATTACAAGCAAAAAAAAAGAATAAAATTCATTGCTCAATAAGAGGTGCGCATTGGAGTGCACCAAACACATTTCCAAATTTTACATTCCCTTCCCTGGTTCCACGTCTGATTACCACTTCTTTCTATGAAAATAACAGTTAAACAAAACTAATACAAAACACCAAAACAGAAATACAACAAAAATACCTGATCGGTCATGACAACCTGATTGCTCGCCAGATCAGCGACGTAATGAGCCAAACATTTTGACGGGGGAAATGTGGCTTATCGGGCAAAATTTATAAAAAGTTGCAAGCGAACGAAGCGAGCGAGCAAATTTTGACATTTTTATTAGAAATATCCAAAGTTGTGATAGATTTTGAAATAATATTTAGAAAATAGTAATCATATTTCACCTTCTCTCTTTCCTCTTCTTTTTTTTTTCCTTGGTCGTGAAAAATAAGGTAAGGCAGGTGACCCCGAGCTCCCCATCTGAACGCTAAGTGTCAGATGCTTGCTATACACAGAAACAAGAACTGTGTAATATTTTGTTCACCAACAAGTATTAAATATGTTTTTACCAGGGCATGGTGAAAGAAACATGAAATCAGTATAGGTCAAGGTCTGATCCAATCCATTTACAAGATAACATTAATGGCGTCATATAATACAGGCGTATAAGAGGACCGGAGCTACACAAGCAATGAAAGACCTAAGACGGGTCCATCATTCGACCCATGAAGATGACTGACTTAGTCAACCTGTGACGAATGATAAACAGGAACGGGTGGTCTGCACGGAACAAGATTGGATTCTCTGGCTTGGCTGGCCTAGACTTGTCATACAGCATCACAACGGCTGTTGCAGCAGCTGCCTCACTCCCTTCTTCATTGACATCGACAAACGCCTTGTGGATGATTGCAGATATATACAAATCTTTATCACCTGTGATGCCTTCGAAGTTGGCCCTGTCTTCATCGAAAGCGTCAGGCATTCCAATTACTTTGAGGGTATCTGCAAGTTGGAATTCTGCCTCTAGCTTGAATTTTGGCAGCATCACGTTTACTAGTGTTGATTGAAGCCCTTTGTCCCAAGATTGGAATGTTTCCGTAGATAGATTCGACTCAAGTTTATCTAGGCCATCGTCTTTGTTTGGAAGAGCAATCAGTAGACTCAGGCACTGGCCTCTATAAGGCAACTCTAAGACAAGACAGTCATTGGATTTATCTATGGCCAAATTGAATTTCTTTCTTTGAAACATACGGTTCATCTGTACAATCCTTCTTTCATCTAAAACCTTGAAAGAATCCTGAGTAGTATTGCTTGGAAGAAATTTTGATTCCCATACACCATTGAAATAAATGGCATTTACAAGAACAAGTCTAGTGAGAGCGTGAAGAACTCCCGGAGCTATCAAGTCTTTAATCTTTCCTTCTGTTTGCTTTGAAACCCAATCGTTAATAGATTTAGTGGTAGTGGGATCTGCAAAGTCATCAACTGCCTCAATGGCTGCTCCATAGTATGAAGCAGTACCTTCGAGAAACGACCGAACAAAGTTGTAGCCAGATTTTCCATATAGCTTATTGGCTGCATGAAGCTTGTAACCAGAATCTGGTTTATAGAGCAAACTGTTCAGTTCTTTAAATGTTCCATGAAGTTGCCTGAGGTCTGCCTGGTTGACACGAAAGACATTTGCGATCTGACTGGCTGTATCACCTCTGGCTCCTAGCTGCGTCATTGCCAGAGCTGTGGATATGCTGAGGGGAGAGAAGAATACGTTTCTACCACCCCGTCCATCTCGAAGAGTTTGATAGAGGTAGATGGCGAATGCATTATTTGCCCCGGAAAGCTGCAAAAGCCGTTCAGATGCAGGTGGCTTTCTAAAATACTCCATCTCTCTGATTTTGAGACCTGATAATAAAAAAAGAAAAATATATCGGTAATCAACTTTTATATATCCCTCATTCTTCCTATTGCATTATTATGGTGCAGTAACATGGTCCCTGCGGAAAGTGGATCAAGACAGGCTTGCAGTCTTTGAAATGAGATGCCTTCGCACCATGTTAGGTGTACATTTAATGGACAAAGTCAGGAATGCGGACATCAGGATGAAATTACATATCAAAAACACAATATGCGAGGAAGCTTCAAAAAGACGCCTGAGGTGGTTTGGGCATGTATGCCGTTTGTCACAAAACCGCCTTCCAGTTCAGGCATACCGAAATTACTTTGACAAGGGGAGACCACCAGGACGTCCCCCTTCCAGATGGAGGGACCAAGTCAGACGAGATGTGGGTCTCCCTCTATACTGGATGCTGAAGACCTAGCCCAGGGTAGAACTGAATGGAAAAGGATCATCCGTAGGAGAGCGAAGGGACACACCGTCCTATGCACATAAGTCAGTCAGTAAGTCAATTAACTTTTAGAATATTGTGCCGTGATTTGGATATTCAAAGTTGAAAAAATGACTACTTCTACATTGATATTCTAAAGCTTCAATATTGTTGTAGCCTATATGTTCGCTGAATTTCACTTCTTGAAGGCATGGTAGGCGAGGCCTATAGATTACTGTCACAGATGTTAATCACCAACTAAAAACTCGTTATACCAAGTTTAAAGCTATGTCATAACCATATTTATCCATTATACATTATGAACAAATGGTTCCGCAGGGTATTTGCAACTAAGGCCACCATATTTCATCTGACCCATTTTAATGCTTATTTGGAAGAAAAGGGTTCATTATCAGGGATGTTTATTGTTTATTCTTTATAAATCATATACATTGTATAATGGCAGGAGCCATTGTGAATCACCTTCTTCATTATAGCACTCGAATTATATTCCATAATTGTTACTTTTTTTGGTTGAAAGTCTGTTATTTATCATGTTTATGTGAATGATAATTATATTCATCTAAAGTTTACAGAATTGAAAATCTAACAAAATATCCTGCACAGCGACCTGATTTTTTTTTTTAGTTTCATACACTGTCATGGACCTGGGAAGCGGGGATGCTGCGTGTATTATTTTCCATAGGCAGCACCCCACGAAGTCAGGTCCCCCTGTATTTGTTTGAATATGTTATAATGTACATAATTATCACATCCGACAATCACAAATTGTTTACTACTGTCTTTCACATATTCCAATAACATATATCCCTCCTAACGCGACTCAATCAAGCTCCGGCACTCCGATACAGACGTGGTCGCGCGCGATACATGATAACCATACACACTACTCGATATGGGTGTGGTTGGACTCGAAATTCCAGGTTTTATGTCGTGTTTTGTATAAACAATTACAAGTCAGACAATAGAAATCAAATTTCACATTCTTTTTCGCCCTGCCCCATGGCCCTGGGAAGCGGGGGTGCTGGGGGTGAAGCACCCCCAAAATTTGAGGGTGCTGCGTGTGTTATTTTCCATAGGCAGCACCTCCTGGAAATCTGGTAGGTATGGTAAATGACAGAAATGTTATGAAAATGAACGACGTTTTGTAGAAACCTCCTTCCCCCCCCCCCCCACTTCAGAATTTTCCGATACAGTCCTTGAAATAGTGTTTAAATTCACCCTTTTTCAGATCGGAATATCAAATATTTCCTGCTCGCACTTCGCGCTCGCATTATTGATTTTTTATAATAAAAAGATGTATTTAGAATGCCCAGATACTAGGTCTAAATCTAAACATGCGCACGCATGTTTATTTAGATACGTAGCTTTTTTTTTTTTGAGGGGGGGGGGGGTACTCCGGGCTGAAAATATTTATATCAAATACATTTTATAGAAATAAACATATTTTATCAAAATCTGATAACAAATAGTTAAGTTATTTAATTTCAAAGTTTAACAATATTTTGTGAAAATGGTGATATGCATGTCGTCATCAATATTTAATAGGTGGGTTGATTATGTCACATCCCCACTATCTTTTTTCTTATGTTATTACATGGAATCAAAATTGTTTCATTTTTTTCATACCAGTGTGAATGATATGCCTCCCTTATAATGAAATAAGTTGCAGCAAATAATATCTAATGGACTAAATCAGTTGTCAATTCAACTGTTTTGGTTCTTGAAGAGAAAATATTGAATAAACTATAATTTTATATAATAAAATACAAAAGAACAAGTTGGGATATGATATCAGTTTGCTCATTGAATATTAATGAAGACATGTCTAAAACTGTTTAACCGGAATAATGCTAATTAATCTTTAAAATGCAATAACTTTGATATTTCTTGTTTGATTTTGATCAAGTCTTTATTCTTTTGTTCGTCTGATTTGTCTTAAACCTATTCAAACCATATTACATTCAGTATGGAGTACCCCTTTAAACGTGCTTAAATTATTAAGTTTCAGATCAGAATATAAACAAATTTCTGCTCGCGCTACGCATTATCAATGCAGGAAGATATCCAATTACCCATCATTTTCTTGATTTACAAAACATGAATAGAATGTCCCGTTTTTAGGTCTGAAATCTCAATTTTGTTTCCGCTCGCGCATTACGCTCGCAATTATTGTATACTTACATACCTATTCTGTTCATGATTAGAAAAGTGCTTGGGATGTCCCGTTTTTAGGTCTGAAATCTCATTTTTATTTTCGCTCGCGCTTCGCGCTCGCACCAACTATATAGTTATATACCTATCCTGTTCATGATTGTAAAAAGTGCTTAGAATGTCTAGTATTTAGGTCGGAATGTCAAAATTTTCAGCTCGCGCTAGCATTATTTGATTGTTGATATATGTATAGTCTTCATGGGTAACTGCAAACAGTCCTTATAACATGTCCCTTTCGATCAGGCCAGACCGTTATTAAAAATATCTGCTAGCGCTGGTCGCACTCGCAATTATTATTTTTTACATAGCATCTTCTTCAGGACCACAAATTTTGCCCAAAATGTTCAATTTTCAGGACAAAATACACAAAATTTGCCAAAAAAATTAGCTCGCGCTTCGCGCTTAAATGATCTAATTATAATTACACACACACATATATATATATATATATATATATATATATGTATATATATTTATATATATATATATATATGTGTGTGTGTGTGTGTGTGAGGGGGTGTGTGTATGTGTGAGGGTGGGTGTGTCAGTTTATTTAAGGGAATTTCAGTTTATGCTTTTACATGGAGCAATATATACAAAAGAACATTTAATGAGATTTGGTTTCGTGGGAGATAATTACTGCTCGTTTTGTTGTACAAAAACTGAATCGTACTTTCATATACTCATGGATTGCATAAAAGTTAAACCTCTGTGGCAATTTTGTATTGATCATTTTTGTTTAGCTGAATTAAGAACTTTGAATTGGAGGGAAATATTTTTAGGATTACCTGGAAATTCTTGTAGAATTTGTGTCAATTCTGTTATTCTTTTTATTAAATATGCAATTTTTTATTCCAGAGCTGAAGGCCGGGTACCTTCATTCATTAAAATACACAAATATATTACGGGTTGTATAGAAGAAGAAAGTCGCCTGGCAACGAAGTCAGGCAAGTTAAGTTTACATTTACAGAAATGGGATGAACTGAAAGTGAAAAGAGATTTGAATGTGAACAGGTGGGATGTGTCTAGTGTGGTGCGAGTGTGAATCCTGGTGTGAATGTTGATGATTTTCTTTTTTCTTTTTTTTTTCTTTTTACTAATTCCTTTCAATTTCCCCTTCTCTTGTATCAATATGATCTGCAGGTTCTTTTCTTTCTGTATCCTATTTCGCCAAAATGTTAAGCGTTCATATGCACATTTGTATATATTATGTTTGTTTACGTATGCATGGTATGTGCATGTGTGTAAAACTATGGGTGTTAGGGTGTGTATAAGTATTTAAAGTTATGTTGAAGCTTGATGTAAAATGGGATGCAATGATAATACATGTAGGTTGATTTCTGTTCTGCAAATCATTTAGTCATTTAATATTAATTAGGTGGTCTGTCTATGACAGATCACCTTTTATGTTTGTCCGAATTTTCTTTCTTTATTTATTAGGTGGTCTGTCTATGACAGATCACCTCTTATGTTTGTCCGAATTTTCTTTCTTTATTTATTTATTTTTATTTATTATTTTTATTTCCTCCATTTCTTGTGGACAGCAAATCTCAGAAAGTTCATATTCAATAATCATCAAAATATCACCACATATCAACATCAATAAGACCTCAATTCTGCAAGAATCTTAATGTCATGACGTCATCATGACGTCATCTAGACGCCATTTTGTAAAATCACATTATCAATCATATCTCCATTATCAATTATCAAAAATAAATCAAATTCACATGACATAAACTTCAGATCAAGGGTCATCAGGTCATGTCATCAAAGGTCACCTGAAGGTCACGACGCGCGCGTACGCGCGCGTCAAAATTTTAAAATGCTAAAAATCACTTTTTGACCAAAACAGAGTACGTTTTAGGTCATTTTAAGCATTTCAAAAAATTGCGCGCGCAAACGTATGCGCGCGCGTTTCCGCGCGTAACGCCTTGAATGCAACTCAGAAACACCGTTTTTTTTATTTCATTGCATTGATCATATAATTTTGAGCAATTTGATACCTTGATCAACCTTCTACGACCATTAATAAGGAAATTAACACCCGTTAAAGTTTGCAGCACGTGTGCGCGCGAGCTCTCACTATAGGCCATATATGGGCAAAAACATGCCTATAGAAAATCCGCTGTAGCTCTTCAGAACGCGTGGGGACCCCCAATTTTTTTTTCATATTTTGATAGAGTATGAACTAGAAATATAATTTCATGTCTCATTTGACCCTCAATTATATTATGACGTCATCAAAATGGCGTCGGAAGTCAAAAAATCCATTTTGCCTATTATGACGTCATTATAATTATGCAAATCTTGCTCTAACTCCGTGAATATCGGTCTATTTTCACCCAATTTTTGATATGTTGTAGCTTAGTTCTTACTCTTTCTGAGTTATTGCCTTTATTTTTCATTTTGATAAACAGATCATCCTCAAAAATTGCAAATAATAATGGCATGTCATTTTTACTCATTTTGCGTGTAATCTCTATGGGACATGACTTTTTCTCAAAACTAGATTCTACATTCTTCTATTTCGTAAGCCATATCTCCAATTTTTGTTGCTAGTTATCCCTGAGCTTTTAGTATGTTGTAGCTGAGATTCTAAGCTTTCGGTTGCGTTCCTTCATTTTCCGATCAGATGTCGGGATCATGCCCGTAATTCACTTGCAAGATTGGATTTGAGATTCTGGTGTTTTGCTTACGTGTTAAGTCTATGGGAAATATTCTAGCTCAATCGGTTAGGCGTCAGACTTACTTCTCATTCCATCATGCAGGCAGGGGTTCGAGTCCGCGGGTGAACATGATTTTTTTTTTTTTATTTTTTTTTTTAGCTATCTTGCCCACGATCAATTATAAGAATTCTAACAAATAATAGCTAAAATATTGCAAAATAAAACAGATTATAATTACTTTTTTATATCATATCTATTTATCTGTCTGTCTATCTACCTATACATGACATATCTATCTCTCTGTCTAATATATATCTTTCTGTTTGAATACGTCCCTCTCTCTCTATCTATCCATATGTCTGTCTGTCTATCTACCTACATTGTATATCTATCTGTCTGTTTATCTCTCTCTCTCTCTCTCTGTCTAATATATATGTATCTATCTGTTTAGATATGTCTATCTATCTATCCATCCATCTGCCTGTCTCTATCTATCTATCTATCTATCTATATATCTATCTATCTATCTGTCTGTCTGTCTCTCTATCTATCTATCTATCTATCTGTCTATCTATCTATCTATCTATCTATATGTCTGTCTCTCTATTCATCTATATGTCTGTCTCTCTATCTATCTCTGTCTCGATCTCTATCAATCTATATGTCTGTCTCTGTATCTATCTATATGTCTATCTATCTATCTATCTATCTATCTATATATCTATCTATATGTCTGTCTCTCTATCTATCTATATTTCTGTCTCTCTGTCTATCTATATGTTTGTCTATCTATATGTGTGTCTATCTATCCATGAAGCTATCACGAGAAGGAGAACCATCTTCCAATTTCTCTCTTAATCCTTTGTTATCGCTTCCTTCGGGCGAAGGAACGATATCTAACATCAATTGGCGAGCCGCCAGGCGAAAGTTAGAGCCCGCTTACATAACGCGATAGGACCACGCAGCATGAAGCTATTACGAGATAGCTCGTAATAGCTTCATGATATGTCTGTCTCTCTATCTATATATATGTCTGTCTATCTATCTGTCTATCTATCTATCTGTCTGTCTCTCTTTCTATCTATATGTTTATATATGTTTTATTAATATAACCACCAATCATCTCTCTATCTATCTATATATCTATATATCTATCAATCTATCTCTATATCTATAAGTCTGTCTCTCTATCTATCTATATGTCTGTCTCTCTATCTATATGTCTGTGTCTCTATCTATCTATATGTCTATGTTTTATTAATATAACCACCTATAATTGATCTCTCCATCCATCACTCCATCCATCTACTATAATTATCTTTCTTGTATGTATCTGTTTGATTATGTAAATCTGTTTGTCTATCTATTTTTCAATCTAATATCTGTTTAAATATTTTTTTCCTGTTTATCTATCTATACGACAGACCACCTAATTCGTCCGCATGACGAATTAAAATCTAGTTTTTATTTATTTTTATTAGGTGGTCTGTCTATGACAGATCACCTCTTATATTTGTCCGAATTTTCTTTCTTTATTTATTATTTATTAGGTGGTCTGTCTATGACAGATCACCTCTTATGTTTGTCCGAATTTTCTTTCTTTATTTATTAGGTGGTCTGTCTATGACAGATCACCTCTTATGTTTGTCCGAATTTTCTTTCTTTATTTATTTTTATTTCTTATTTTTATTTCCTCCATTTCTTGTGGACAGCAAATCTCAGAAAGTTCATATTCAATAATCATGAAAATATCACCACATATCAACATCAATAAGACCTCAATTCTGCAAGAATCTTAATGTCATGACGTCATCATGACGTCATCTAGACGCCATTTTGTAAAATCACATTATCAATCATATCTCCATTATCAATTATCAAAAATAAATCAAATTCACATGACATAAACTTCAGATCAAGGGTCATCAGGTCATGTCATCAAAGGTCACCTGAAGGTCACGACGCGCGCGTACGCGCGCGTCAAAATTTTAAAATGCTAAAAATCACTTTTTGACCAAAACAGAGTACGTTTTAGGTCATTTTAAGCATTTCAAAAAATTGCGCGCGCAAACGTATGCGCGCGCGTTTCCGCGCGTAACGCCTTGAATGCAACTCAGAAACACCGTTTTTTTTATTTCATTGCATTGATCATATAATTTTGAGCAATTTGATACCTTGATCAACCTTCTACGACCATTAATAAGGAAATTAACACCCGTTAAAGTTTGCAGCACGTGTGCGCGCGAGCTCTCACTATAGGCCATATATGGGCAAAAACATGCCTATAGAAAATCCGCTGTAGCTCTTCAGAACGCGTGGGGACCCCCAATTTTTTTTTCATATTTTGATAGAGTATGAACTAGAGATATAATTTCATGTCTCATTTGACCCTCAATTATATTATGACGTCATCAAAATGGCATCGGAAGTCAAAAAATCCATTTTGCCTATTATGACGTCATTATAATTATGCAAATCTTGCTCTAACTCCGTGAATATCGGTCTATTTTCACCCAATTTTTGATATGTTGTAGCTTAGTTCTTACTCTTTCTGAGTTATTGCCTTTATTTTTCATTTTGATAATTAGATCATCCTCAAAAATTGCAAATAATAATGGCATGTCATTTTTACTCATTTTGCGTGTAATCTCTATGGGACATGACTTTTTCTCAAAACTAGATTCTACATTCTTCTATTTCGTAAGCCATATCTCCAATTTTTGTTGCTAGTTATCCCTGAGCTTTTAGTATGTTGTAGCTGAGATTCTAAGCTTTCGGTTGCGTTTCCTTCATTTTCCGATCAGATGTCGGGATCATGCCCGTAATTCACTTGCAAGATTGGATTTGAGATTCTGGTGTTTTGCTTACGTGTTAAGTCTATGGGAAATATTCTAGCTCAATCGGTTAGGCGTCAGACTTACTTCTCATTCCATCATGCAGGCAGGGGTTCGAGTCCGCGGGTGAACATGATTTTTTTTTTTTTTTTTTTTTTTTTAGCTATCTTGCCCACGATCAATTATAAGAATTCTAACAAATAATAGCTAAAATATTGCAAAATAAAACAGATTATAATTACTTTTTTATATCATATCTATTTATCTGTCTGTCTATCTACCTACATGACATATCTATCTCTCTGTCTAATATATATCTTTCTGTTTGAATACGTCCCTCTCTCTCTATCTATCCATATGTCTGTCTGTCTATCTACCTACATTGTATATCTATCTGTCTGTTTATCTCTCTCTCTCTCTCTCTGTCTAATATATATGTATCTATCTGTTTAGATATGTCTATCTATCTATCCATCCATCTGCCTGTCTCTATCTATCTATCTATCTATATATCTATCTATCTATCTGTCTGTCTGTCTCTCTATCTATCTATCTATCTGTCTATCTATCTATCTATCTATCTATATGTCTGTCTCTCTATTCATCTATATGTCTGTCTCTCTATCTATCTCTGTCTCGATCTCTATCAATCTATATGTCTGTCTCTGTATCTATCTATATGTCTATCTATCTATCTATCTATCTATCTATCTATCTATATATCTATCTATATGTCTGTCTCTCTCTCTATCTATCTATATTTCTGTCTCTCTGTCTATCTATATGTTTGTCTATCTATATGTCTGTCTATCTATCCATGAAGCTATCACGAGAAGGAGAACCATCTTCCAATTTCTCTCTTAATCCTTTGTTATCGCTTCCTTCGGGCGAAGGAACGATATCTAACATCAATTGGCGAGCCGCCAGGCGAAAGTTAGAGCCCGCTTACATAACGCGATAGGACCACGCAGCATGAAGCTATTACGAGATAGCTCGTAATAGCTTCATGATATGTCTGTCTCTCTATCTATATATATGTCTGTCTATCTATCTGTCTATCTATCTATCTGTCTGTCTCTCTTTCTATCTATATGTTTATATATGTTTTATTAATATAACCACCAATCATCTCTCTATCTATCTATATATCTATATATCTATCAATCTATCTCTCTATCTATAAGTCTGTCTCTCTATCTATCTATATGTCTGTCTCTCTATCTATATGTCTGTCTCTCTATATCTATCTTTATATGTCTATGTTTTATTAATATAACCACCTATAATTTATCTCTCCATCCATCACTCCATCCATCTAATATAATTATCTTTCTTGTATGTATCTGTTTGATTATGTAAATCTGTTTGTCTATCTATTTTTCAATCTAATATCTGTTTAAATATTTTTTTCCTGTTTATCTATCTATACGACAGACCACCTAATTCGTCCGCATGACGAATTAAAATCTAGTTTTTATTTATTATTTTTATTTCCTCCATTTCTTGTGGACAGCAAATCTCAGAAAGTTCATATTCAATAATCATCAAAATATCACCACATATCAACATCAATAAGACCTCAATTCTGCAAGAATCTTAATGTCATGACGTCATCATGACGTCATCTAGACGCCATTTTGTAAAATCACATTATCAATCATATCTCCATTATCAATTATCAAAAATAAATCAAATTCACATGACATAAACTTCAGATCAAGGGTCATCAGGTCATGTCATCAAAGGTCACCTGAAGGTCACGACGCGCGCGTACGCGCGCGTCAAAATTTTAAAATGCTAAAAATCACTTTTTGACCAAAACAGAGTACGTTTTAGGTCATTTTAAGCATTTCAAAAAATTGCGCGCGCAAACGTATGCGCGCGCGTTTCCGCGCGTAAAGCCTTGAATGCAACTCAGAAACACCGTTTTTTTTATTTCATTGCATTGATCATATAATTTTGAGCAATTTGATACCTTGATCAACCTTCTACGACCATTAATAAGGAAATTAACACCCGTTAAAGTTTGCAGCACGTGTGCGCGCGAGCTCTCACTATAGGCCATATATGGGCAAAAACATGCCTATAGAAAATCCGCTGTAGCTCTTCAGAACGCGTGGGGACCCCCAATTTTTTTTTCATATTTTGATAGAGTATGAACTAGAGATATAATTTCATGTCTCATTTGACCCTCAATTATATTATGACGTCATCAAAATGGCGTCGGAAGTCAAAAAATCCATTTTGCCTATTATGACGTCATTATAATTATGCAAATCTTGCTCTAACTCCGTGAATATCGGTCTATTTTCACCCAATTTTTGATATGTTGTAGCTTAGTTCTTACTCTTTCTTAGTTATTGCCTTTATTTTTCATTTTGATAATTAGATCATCCTCAAAAATTGCAAATAATAATGGCATGTCATTTTTACTCATTTTGCGTGTAATCTCTATGGGACATGACTTTTTCTCAAAACTAGATTCTACATTCTTCTATTTCGTAAGCCATATCTCCAATTTTTGTTGCTAGTTATCCCTGAGCTTTTAGTATGTTGTAGCTGAGATTCTAAGCTTTCGGTTGCGATTCCTTCATTTTCCGATCAGATGTCGGGATCATGCCCGTAATTCACTTGCAAGATTGGATTTGAGATTCTGGTGTTTTGCTTACGTGTTAAGTCTATGGGAAATATTCTAGCTCAATCGGTTAGGCGTCAGACTTACTTCTCATTCCATCATGCAGGCAGGGGTTCGAGTCCGCGGGTGAACATGATTTTTTTTTTTTTTTTTTTTTTTTTTAGCTATCTTGCCCACGATCAATTATAAGAATTCTAACAAATAATAGCTAAAATATTGCAAAATAAAACAGATTATAATTACTTTTTTATATCATATCTATTTATCTGTCTGTCTATCTACCTACATGACATATCTATCTCTCTGTCTAATATATATCTTTCTGTTTGAATACGTCCCTCTCTCTCTATCTATCCATATGTCTGTCTGTCTATCTACCTACATTGTATATCTATCTGTCTGTTTATCTCTCTCTCTCTCTCTCTGTCTAATATATATGTATCTATCTGTTTAGATATGTCTATCTATCTATCCATCCATCTGCCTGTCTCTATCTATCTATCTATCTATATATCTATCTATCTATCTGTCTGTCTGTCTCTCTATCTATCTATCTATCTGTCTATCTATCTATCTATCTATCTATATGTCTGTCTCTCTATTCATCTATATGTCTGTCTCTCTATCTATCTCTGTCTCGATCTCTATCAATCTATATGTCTGTCTCTGTATCTATCTATATGTCTATCTATCTATCTATCTATCTATCTATCTATCTATCTATCTATATATCTATCTATATGTCTGTCTCTCTATCTATCTATATTTCTGTCTCTCTGTCTATCTATATGTTTGTCTATCTATATGTCTGTCTATCTATCCATGAAGCTATCACGAGAAGGAGAACCATCTTCCAATTTCTCTCTTAATCCTTTGTTATCGCTTCCTTCGGGCGAAGGAACGATATCTAACATCAATTGGCGAGCCGCCAGGCGAAAGTTAGAGCCCGCTTACATAACGCGATAGGACCACGCAGCATGAAGCTATTACGAGATAGCTCGTAATAGCTTCATGATATGTCTGTCTCTCTATCTATATATATGTCTGTCTATCTATCTGTCTATCTATCTATCTGTCTGTCTCTCTTTCTATCTATATGTTTATATATGTTTTATTAATATAACCACCAGTCATCTCTCTATCTATCTATATATCTATATATCTATCAATCTATCTCTCTATCTATAAGTCTGTCTCTCTATCTATCTATATGTCTGTCTCTCTATCTATATGTCTGTCTCTCTATATCTATCTTTATATGTCTATGTTTTATTAATATAACCACCTATAATTTATCTCTCCATCCATCACTCCATCCATCTAATATAATTTAGGTGGTCTGTCTATGACAGATCACCTATTATGTTTGTCCGAATTTTCTTTCTTTATTATTTATTATTTATTAGGTGGTCTGTCTATGACAGATCACCTCTTATGTTTGTCCGAATTTTCTTTCTTTATTATTAGGTGGTCTGTCTATGACAGATCACCTTTTATGTTTGTCCGAATTTTCTTTCTTTATTAGGTGGTCTGTCTATGACAGATCACCTCTTATGTTTGTCCGAATTTTCTTTCTTTATTATTTTTATTTCTTATTTTTATTTCCTCCATTTCTTGTGGACAGCAAATCTCAGAAAGTTCATATTCAATAATCATCAAAATATCACCACATATCAACATCAATAAGACCTCAATTCTGCAAGAATCTTAATGTCATGACGTCATCATGACGTCATCTAGACGCCATTTTGTAAAATCACATTATCAATCATATCTCCATTATCAATTATCAAAAATTAATCAAATTCACATGACATAAACTTCAGATCAAGGGTCATCAGGTCATGTCATCAAAGGTCACCTGAAGGTCACGACGCGCGCGTACGCGCGCGTCAAAATTTTTAAATGCTCAAAATCACTTTTTGACCAAAACAGAGTACGTTTCAGGTCATTTTAAGCATTTCAAAAAATTGCGCGCGCAAACGTATGCGCGCGCGTTTCCGCGCGTAACGCCTTGAATGCAACTCAGAAACACCGTTTTTTTTATTTCATTGCATTGATCATATAATTTTGAGCAATTTGATACCTTGATCAACCTTCTACGACCATTAATAAGGAAATTAACACCCGTTAAAGTTTGCAGCACGTGTGCGCGCGAGCTCTCACTATAGGCCATATATGGGCAAAAACATGCCTATAGAAAATCCGCTGTAGCTCTTCAGAACGCATGGGGACCCCCAATTTTTTTTTCATATTTTGATAGAGTATGAACTAGAGATATAATTTCATGTCTCATTTGACCCTCAAGTATATTATGACGTCATCAAAATGGCGTCGGAATTCAAAAAATCCATTTTGCCTATTATGACGTCATTATAATTATGCAAATCTTGCTCTAACTCCGTGAATATTGGTCAATTTTCACCCAATTTTTGATATGTTGTAGCTTAGTTCTTACTCTTCCTGAGTTATTGCCTTTATTTTTCATTTTGATAGACAAATCATCCTCAAAAATTGCAAATAATAATGGCATGTCATTTTTACTCATTTTGCGTGTAATCTCTATGGGACATGACTTTTTCTCAAAACTAGATTCTACATTCTTCTATTTCGTAAGCCATATCTCCAATTTTTGTTGCTAGTTATCCCTGAGCTTTTAGTATGTTGTAGCTGAGATTCTAAGCTTTCGGTTGCGTCTCCTTCATTTTCCGATCAGATGTCGGGATCATGCCCGTAATTCACTTGCAAGATTGGATTTGAGATTCTGGTGTTTTGCTTACGTGTTAAGTCTATGGGAAATATTCTAGCTCAATCGGTTAGGCGTCAGACTTACTTCTCATTCCATCATGCAGGCAGGGGTTCGAGTCCGCGGGTGAACATGATTTTTTTTTTTTTTTTTTTTTTTTTTAGCTATCTTGCCCACGATCAATTATAAGAATTCTAACAAATAATAGCTAAAATATTGCAAAATAAAACAGATTATAATTACTTTTTTATATCATATCTATTTATCTGTCTGTCTATCTACCTACATGACATATCTATCTCTCTGTCTAATATATATCTTTCTGTTTGAATACGTCCCTCTCTCTCTATCTATCCATATGTCTGTCTGTCTATCTACCTACATTGTATATCTATCTGTCTGTTTATCTCTCTCTCTCTCTCTCTGTCTAATATATATGTATCTATCTGTTTAGATATGTCTATCTATCTATCCATCCATCTGCCTGTCTCTATCTATCTATCTATCTATATATCTATCTATCTATCTGTCTGTCTGTCTCTCTATCTATCTATCTATCTATCTATCTGTCTATCTATCTATCTATCTATCTATATGTCTGTCTCTCTATTCATCTATATGTCTGTCTCTCTATCTATCTCTGTCTCGATCTCTATCAATCTATATGTCTGTCTCTGTATCTATCTATATGTCTATCTATCTATCTATCTATCTATCTATCTATCTATCTATATATCTATCTATATGTCTGTCTCTCTATCTATCTATATTTCTGTCTCTCTGTCTATCTATATGTTTGTCTATCTATATGTCTGTCTATCTATCCATGAAGCTATCACGAGAAGGAGAACCATCTTCCAATTTCTCTCTTAATCCTTTGTTATCGCTTCCTTCGGGCGAAGGAACGATATCTAACATCAATTGGCGAGCCGCCAGGCGAAAGTTAGAGCCCGCTTACATAACGCGATAGGACCACGCAGCATGAAGCTATTACGAGATAGCTCGTAATAGCTTCATGATATGTCTGTCTCTCTATCTATATATATGTCTGTCTATCTATCTGTCTATCTATCTATCTGTCTGTCTCTCTTTCTATCTATATGTTTATATATGTTTTATTAATATAACCACCAATCATCTCTCTATCTATCTATATATCTATCAATCTATCTCTCTATCTATAAGTCTGTCTCTCTATCTATCTATATGTCTGTCTCTCTATCTATATGTCTGTCTCTCTATATCTATCTTTATATGTCTATGTTTTATTAATATAACCACCTATAATTTATCTCTCCATCCATCACTCCATCCATCTAATATAATTATCTTTCTTGTATGTATCTGTTTGATTATGTAAATATGTTTGTCTATTTTTCAATCTAATATCTGTTTAAATATTTTTTTCCTGTTTATCTATCTATACGACAGACCACCTAATTCGTCCGCATGACGAATTAAAATCTAGTTTATTATTATTTTTATTTCTTATTTTTATTTCCTCCATTTCTTGTGGACAGCAAATCTCAGAAAGTTCATATTCAATAATCATCAAAATATCACCACATATCAACATCAATAAGACCTCAATTCTGCAAGAATCTTAATGTCATGACGTCATCATGACGTCATCTAGACGCCATTTTGTAAAATCACATTATCAATCATATCTCCATTATCAATTATCAAAAATAAATCAAATTCACATGACATAAACTTCAGATCAAGGGTCATCAGGTCATGTCATCAAAGGTCACCTGAAGGTCACGACGCGCGCGTACGCGCGCGTCAAAATTTTAAAATGCTAAAAATCACTTTTTGACCAAAACAGAGTACGTTTTAGGTCATTTTAAGCATTTCAAAAAATTGCGCGCGCAAACGTATGCGCGCGCGTTTCCGCGCGTAAGGCCTCAATGCAACTCAGAAACACCGTTTTTTTTTATTTCATTGCATTGATCATATAATTTTGAGCAATTTGATACCTTGATCAACCTTCTACGACCATTAATAAGGAAATTAACACCCGTTAAAGTTTGCAGCACGTGTGCGCGCGAGCTCTCACTATAGGCCATATATGGGCAAAAACATGCCTATAGAAAATCCGCTGTAGCTCTTCAGAACGCATGGGGACCCCCAATTTTTTTTTCATATTTTGATAGAGTATGAACTAGAGATATAATTTCATGTCTCATTTGACCCTCAATTATATTATGACGTCATCAAAATGGCGTCGGAATTCAAAAAATCCATTTTGCCTATTATGACGTCATTATAATTATGCAAATCTTGCTCTAACTCCGTGAATATTGGTCAATTTTCACCCAATTTTTGATATGTTGTAGCTTAGTTCTTACTCTTTCTGAGTTATTGCCTTTATTTTTCATTTTGATAGACAAATCAGCCTCAAAAATTGCAAATAATAATGGCATGTCATTTTTACTCATTTTGCGTGTAATCTCTATGGGACATGACTTTTTCTCAAAACTAGATTCTACATTCTTCTATTTCGTAAGCCATATCTCCAATTTTTGTTGCTAGTTATCCCTGAGCTTTTAGTATGTTGTAGCTGAGATTCTAAGCTTTCGGTTGCGTTTCCTTCATTTTCCGATCAGATGTCGGGATCATGCCCGTAATTCACTTGCAAGATTGGATTTGAGATTCTGGTGTTTTGCTTACGTGTTAAGTCTATGGGAAATATTCTAGCTCAATCGGTTAGGCGTCAGACTTACTTCTCATTCCATCATGCAGGCAGGGGTTCGAGTCCGCGGGTGAACATGATTTTTTTTTTTTTTTTTTTTTTTTTTAGCTATCTTGCCCACGATCAATTATAAGAATTCTAACAAATAATAGCTAAAATATTGCAAAATAAAACAGATTATAATTACTTTTTTATATCATATCTATTTATCTGTCTGTCTATCTACCTACATGACATATCTATCTCTCTGTCTAATATATATCTTTCTGTTTGAATACGTCCCTCTCTCTCTATCTATCCATATGTCTGTCTGTCTATCTACCTACATTGTATATCTATCTGTCTGTTTATCTCTCTCTCTCTCTCTCTGTCTAATATATATGTATCTATCTGTTTAGATATGTCTATCTATCTCTCCATCCATCTGCCTGTCTCTATCTATCTATCTATCTATCTATATATCTATTTATCTATCTGTCTGTCTGTCTCTCTATCTATCTATCTATCTGTCTATCTATCTATCTATCTATCTATATGTCTGTCTCTCTATTCATCTATATGTCTGTCTCTCTATCTATCTCTGTCTCGATCTCTATCAATCTATATGTCTGTCTCTGTATCTATCTATATGTCTATCTATCTATCTATCTATCTATCTATCTATCTATCTATATATCTATCTATATGACCATCATGATAATTATGATAATATTCATGATTATGATTGACAAGTTGACTGACAGACCACCTAATTCGTCCCAATGACGAATTAAATATCTAGTTATTTCTTATTTTTATTTCCTCCATTTCTTGTGGACAGCAAATCTCAGAAAGTTCATATTCAATAATCATCAAAATATCACCACATATCAACATCAATAAGACCTCAATTCTGCAAGAATCTTAATGTCATGACGTCATCATGACGTCATCTAGACGCCATTTTGTAAAATCACATTATCAATCATATCTCCATTATCAATTATCAAAAATAAATCAAATTCACATGACATAAACTTCAGATCAAGGGTCATCAGGTCATGTCATCAAAGGTCACCTGAAGGTCACGACGCGCGCGTACGCGCGCGTCAAAATTTTAAAATGCTAAAAATCACTTTTTGACCAAAACAGAGTACGTTTTAGGTCATTTTAAGCATTTCAAAAAATTGCGCGCGCAAACGTATGCGCGCGCGTTTCCGCGCGTAACGCCTTGAATGCAACTCAGAAACACCGTTTTTTTTATTTCATTGCATTGATCATATAATTTTGAGCAATTCGATACCTTGATCAACCTTCTACGACCATTAATAAGGAAATTAACACCCGTTAAAGTTTGCAGCACGTGTGCGCGCGAGCTCTCACTATAGGCCATATATGGGCAAAAACATGCCTATAGAAAATCCGCTGTAGCTCTTCAGAACGCATGGGGACCCCCAATTTTTTTTTCATATTTTGATAGAGTATGAACTAGAGATATAATTTCATGTCTCATTTGACCCTCAATTATATTATGACGTCATCAAAATGGCGTCGGAATTCAAAAAATCCATTTTGCCTATTATGACGTCATTATAATTATGCAAATCTTGCTCTAACTCCGTGAATATTGGTCAATTTTCACCCAATTTTTGATATGTTGTAGCTTAGTTCTTACTCTTTCTAAGTTATTGCCTTTATTTTTCATTTTGATAGACAAATCATCCTCAAAAATTGCAAATAATAATGGCATGTCATTTTTACTCATTTTGCGTGTAATCTCTATGGGACATGACTTTTTCTCAAAACTAGATTCTACATTCTTCTATTTCGTAAGCCATATCTCCAATTTTTGTTGCTAGTTATCCCTGAGCTTTTAGTATGTTGTAGCTGAGATTCTAAGCTTTCGGTTGCGTTTCCTTCATTTTCCGATCAGATGTCGGGATCATGCCCGTAATTCACTTGCAAGATTGGATTTGAGATTCTGGTGTTTTGCTTACGTGTTAAGTCTATGGGAAATATTCTAGCTCAATCGGTTAGGCGTCAGACTTACTTCTCATTCCATCATGCAGGCAGGGGTTCGAGTCCGCGGGTGAACATGATTTTTTTTTTTTTTTTTTTTTTTTTTTAGCTATCTTGCCCACGATCAATTATAAGAATTCTAACAAATAATAGCTAAAATATTGCAAAATAAAACAGATTATAATTACTTTTTTATATCATATCTATTTATCTGTCTGTCTATCTACCTACATGACATATCTATCTCTCTGTCTAATATATATCTTTCTGTTTGAATACGTCCCTCTCTCTCTATCTATCCATATGTCTGTCTGTCTATCTACCTATATTGTATATCTATCTGTCTGTTTATCTCTCTCTCTCTCTCTCTGTCTAATATATATGTATCTATCTGTTTAGATATGTCTATCTATCTATCCATCCATCTGCCTGTCTCTATCTATCTATCTATCTATCTATATATCTATCTATCTATCTGTCTGTCTGTCTCTCTATCTATCTATCTATCTGTCTATCTATCTATCTATCTATCTATATGTCTGTCTCTCTATTCATCTATATGTCTGTCTCTCTATCTATCTCTGTCTCGATCTCTATCAATCTATATGTCTGTCTCTGTATCTATCTATATGTCTATCTATCTATCTATCTATCTATCTATCTATATATCTATCTATATGTCTGTCTCTCTATCTATCTATATTTCTGTCTCTCTGTCTATCTATATGTTTGTCTATCTATATGTCTGTCTATCTATCCATGAAGCTATCACGAGAAGGAGAACCATCTTCCAATTTCTCTCTTAATCCTTTGTTATCGCTTCCTTCGGGCGAAGGAACGATATCTAACATCAATTGGCGAGCCGCCAGGCGAAAGTTAGAGCCCGCTTACATAACGCGATAGGACCACGCAGCATGAAGCTATTACGAGATAGCTCGTAATAGCTTCATGATATGTCTGTCTCTCTATCTATATATATGTCTGTCTATCTATCTGTCTATCTATCTATCTGTCTGTCTCTCTTTCTATCTATATGTTTATATATGTTTTATTAATATAACCACCAATCATCTCTCTATCTATCTATATATCTATATATCTATCAATCTATCTCTCTATCTATAAGTCTGTCTCTCTATCTATCTATATGTCTGTCTCTCTATCTATATGTCTGTCTCTCTATATCTATCTATATATGTCTATGTTTTATTAATATAACCACCTATAATTTATCTCTCCATCCATCACTCCATCCATCTAATATAATTATCTTTCTTGTATGTATCTGTTTGATTATGTAAATCTGTTTGTCTATCTATTTTTCAATCTAATATCTGTTTAAATATTTTTTTCCTGTTTATCTATCTATACGACAGACCACCTAATTCGTCCGCATGACGAATTAAAATCTAGTTTATTTCTTATTTTTATTTCCTCCATTTCTTGTGGACAGCAAATCTCAGAAAGTTCATATTCAATAATCATCAAAATATCACCACATATCAACATCAATAAGACCTCAATTCTGCAAGAATCTTAATGTCATGACGTCATCATGACGTCATCTAGACGCCATTTTGTAAAATCACATTATCAATCATATCTCCATTATCAATTATCAAAAATAAATCAAATTCACATGACATAAACTTCAGATCAAGGGTCATCAGGTCATGTCATCAAAGGTCACCTGAAGGTCACGACGCGCGCGTACGCGCGCGTCAAAATTTTAAAATGCTAAAAATCACTTTTTGACCAAAACAGAGTACGTTTTAGGTCATTTTAAGCATTTCAAAAAATTGCGCGCGCAAACGTATGCGCGCGCGTTTCCGCGCGTAACGCCTCAATGCAACTCAGAAACACCGTTTTTTTTTATTTCATTGCATTGATCATATAATTTTGAGCAATTTGATACCTTGATCAACCTTCTACGACCATTAATAAGGAAATTAACACCCGTTAAAGTTTGCAGCACGTGTGCGCGCGAGCTCTCACTATAGGCCATATATGGGCAAAAACATGCCTATAGAAAATCCGCTGTAGCTCTTCAGAACGCATGGGGACCCCCAATTTTTTTTTCATATTTTGATAGAGTATGAACTAGAGATATAATTTCATGTCTCATTTGACCCTCAATTATATTATGACGTCATCAAAATGGCGTCGGAATTCAAAAAATCCATTTTGCCTATTATGACGTCATTATAATTATGCAAATCTTGCTCTAACTCCGTGAATATTGGTCAATTTTCACCCAATTTTTGATATGTTGTAGCTTAGTTCTTACTCTTTCTGAATTATTGCCTTTATTTTTCATTTTGATAGAAAAATCATCCTCAAAAATTGCAAATAATAATGGCATGTCATTTTTACTCATTTTGCGTGTAATCTCTATGGGACATTACTTTTTCTCAAAACTAGATTCTACATTCTTCTATTTCGTAAGCCATATCTCCAATTTTTGTTGCTAGTTATCCCTGAGCTTTTAGTATGTTGTAGCTGAGATTCTAAGCTTTCGGTTGCGTATCCTTCATTTTCCGATCAGATGTCGGGATCATGCCCGTAATTCACTTGCAAGATTGGATTTGAGATTCTGGTGTTTTGCTTACGTGTTAAGTCTATGGGAAATATTCTAGCTCAATCGGTTAGGCGTCAGACTTACTTCTCATTCCATCATGCAGGCAGGGGTTCGAGTCCGCGGGTGAACATGATTTTTTTTTTTTTTTTTTTTTTTTTAGCTATCTTGTACGAAAGACCATTAGTGCCACGGAGAAAAAAAAACACTATTTCTACTAATCTGTTATAACAGATTACGGTATTTCTACTAATCTGTTTAAACAGATTATAATCTGTTATAACAGATTACGGTATTTCTACTAATCTGTTATAACAGATTACGGTATTTCTACTAATCTGTTATAACAGATTATAATCTGTTTAAACAGATTAGTAGAAATACCGTAATCTGTTATAACAGATTAGTAGAAATACCGTAATCTGTTATAACAGATTATAATCTGATTATAATCTGTTTAAACAGATTAGTAGAAATACCGTAATCTGTTATAACAGATTAGTAGAAATACCGTAATCTGTTATAACAGATTATAATCTGTTTAAACAGATTAGTAGAAATACCGTAATCTGTTATAACAGATTAGTAGAAATACCGTAATCTGTTATAACAGATTATAATCTGTTTAAACAGATTAGTAGAAATACTGTAATCTGTTATAACAGATTAGTAGAAATACCGTAATCTGTTATAACAGATTAGTAGAAATACCGTAATCTGTTATAACAGATTATAATCTGTTTAAACAGATTAGTAGAAATACCGTAATCTGTTATAACAGATTAGTAGAAATAGTGTTTTTTTTTCTCCGTGGCACTAATGGTCTTTCGTAATCTTGCCCACGATCAATTATAAGAATTCTAACAAATAATAGCTAAAATATTGCAAAATAAAACAGATTATAATTACTTTTTTATATCATATCTATTTATCTGTCTGTCTATCTACCTACATGACATATCTATCTCTCTGTCTAATATATATCTTTCTGTTTCAATACGTCCCTCTCTCTCTATCTATCCATATGTCTGTCTGTCTATCTACCTACATTGTATATCTATCTGTCTGTTTATCTCTCTCTCTCTCTCTGTCTAATATATATGTATCTATCTGTTTAGATATGTCTATCTATCTATCCATCCATCTGCCTGTCTCTATCTATCTATCTATCTATGTATCTATCTATCTATCTGTCTGTCTGTCTCTCTATCTATCTATCTATCTGTCTATCTATCTATCTATCTATCTATCTATCTATCTATATGTCTGTCTCTCTATTCATCTATATGTCTGTCTCTCTATCTATCTCTGTCTCGATCTCTATCAATCTATATGTCTGTCTCTGTATCTATCTATATGTCTATCTATCTATCTATCTATCTATCTATCTATATATCTATCTATATGTCTGTCTCTCTATCTATCTATATTTCTGTCTCTCTGTCTATCTATATGTTTGTCTATCTATATGTCTGTCTATATATCCATGAAGCTATCACGAGAAGGAGAACCATCTTCCAATTTCTCTCTTAATCCTTTGTTATCGCTTCCTTCGGGCGAAGGAACGATATCTAACATCAATTGGCGAGCCGCCAGGCGAAAGTTAGAGCCCGCTTACATAACGCGATAGGACCACGCAGCATGAAGCTATTACGAGATAGCTCGTAATAGCTTCATGATATGTCTGTCTCTCTATCTATAAATATGTCTGTCTATCTATCTGTCTATCTATCTATCTGTCTGTCTCTCTTTCTATCTATATGTTTATATATGTTTTATTAATATAACCACCAATCATCTCTCTATCTATCTATATATCTATATATCTATCAATCTATCTCTCTATCTCTAAGTCTGTCTCTCTATCTATCTATATGTCTGTCTCTCTATCTATATGTCTGTCTCTCTATATCTATCTATATATGTCTATGTTTTATTAATATAACCACCTATAATTTATCTCTCCATCCATCACTCCATCCATCTAATATAATTATCTTTCTTGTATGTATCTGTTTGATTATGTAAATCTGTTTGTCTATCTATTTTTCAATCTAATATCTGTTTAAATATTTTTTTCCTGTTTATCTATCTATACGACAGACCACCTAATTCGTCCGCATGACGAATTAAAATCTAGTTTTTATTTCTTATTTTTATTTCCTCCATTTCTTGTGGACAGCAAATCTCAGAAAGTTCATATTCAATAATCATCAAAATATCAGCACATATTAACATCAATAAGACCTCAATTCTGCAAGAATCTTAATGTCATGACGTCATCATGACGTCATCTAGACGCCATTTTGTAAAATCACATTATCAATCATATCTCCATTATCAATTATCAAAAATAAATCAAATTCACATGACATAAACTTCAGATCAAGGGTCATCAGGTCATGTCATCAAAGGTCACCTGAAGGTCACGACGCGCGCGTACGCGCGCGTCAAAATTTTAAAATGCTAAAAATCACTTTTTGACCAAAACAGAGTACGTTTTAGGTCATTTTAAGCATTTCAAAAAATTGCGCGCGCAAACGTATGCGCGCGCGTTTCCGCGCGTAACGCCTTGAATGCAACTCAGAAACACCGTTTTTTTTATTTCATTGCATTGATCATATAATTTTGAGCAATTTGATACCTTGATCAACCTTCTACGACCATTAATAAGGAAATTAACACCCGTTAAAGTTTGCAGCACGTGTGCGCGCGAGCTCTCACTATAGGCCATATATGGGCAAAAACATGCCTATAGAAAATCCGCTGTAGCTCTTCAGAACGCGTGGGGACCCCCAATTTTTTTTTCATATTTTGATAGAGTATGAACTAGAGATATAATTTCATGTCTCATTTGACCCTCAAATATATTATGACGTCATCAAAATGGCGTCGGAATTCAAAAAATCCATTTTGCCTATTATGACGTCATTATAATTATGCAAATCTTGCTCTAACTCCGTGAATATTGGTCAATTTTCACCCAATTTTTGATATGTTGTAGCTTAGTTCTTACTCTTTCTGAGTTATTGCCTTTATTTTTCATTTTGATAGACAAATCATCCTCAAAAATTGCAAATAATAATGGCATGTCATTTTTACTCATTTTGCGTGTAATCTCTATGGGACATGACTTTTTCTCAAAACTAGATTCTACATTCTTCTATTTCGTAAGCCATATCTCCAATTTTTGTTGCTAGTTATCCCTGAGCTTTTAGTATGTTGTAGCTGAGATTCTAAGCTTTCGGTTGCGTTTCCTTCATTTTCCGATCAGATGTCGAGATCATGCCCGTAATTCACTTGCAAGATTGGATTTGAGATTCTGGTGTTTTGCTTACGTGTTAAGTCTATGGCAAATATTCTAGCTCAATCGGTTAGGCGTCAGACTTACTTCTCATTCCATCATGCAGGCAGGGGTTCGAGTCCGCGGGTGAACATGATTTTTTTTTTTTTTTTTTTTTTTTAGCTATCTTGCCCACGATCAATTATAAGAATTCTAACAAATAATAGCTAAAATATTGCAAAATAAAACAGATTATAATTACTTTTTTATATCATATCTATTTATCTGTCTGTCTATCTACCTACATGACATATCTATCTCTCTGTCTAATATATATCTTTCTGTTTGAATACGTCCCTCTCTCTCTATCTATCCATATGTCTGTCTGTCTATCTACCTACATTGTATATCTATCTGTCTGTTTATCTCTCTCTCTCTCTCTCTGTCTAATATATATGTATCTATCTGTTTAGATATGTCTATCTATCTATCCATCCATCTGCCTGTCTCTATCTATCTATCTATCTATATATCTATCTATCTATCTGTCTGTCTGTCTCTCTATCTATCTATCTATCTGTCTATCTATATATCTATCAATCTATCTCTCTATCTATAAGTCTGTCTCTCTATCTATCTATATGTCTGTCTCTCTATCTATATGTCTGTCTCTCTATATCTATCTTTATATGTCTATGTTTTATTAATATAACCACCTATAATTTATCTCTCCATCCATCACTCCATCCATCTAATATAATTATCTTTCTTGTATGTATCTGTTTGATTATGTAAATCTGTTTGTCTATCTATTTTTCAATCTAATATCTGTTTAAATATTTTTTTCCTGTTTATCTATCTATACGACAGACCACCTAATTCGTCCGCATGACGAATTAAAATCTAGTTTATTTTTATTTCTTATTTTTATTTCCTCCATTTCTTGTGGACAGCAAATCTCAGAAAGTTGATATTCAATAATCATCAAAATATCACCACATATCAACATCAATAAGACCTCAATTCTGCAAGAATCTTAATGTCATGACGTCATCATGACGTCATCTAGACGCCATTTTGTAAAATCACATTATCAATCATATCTCCATTATCAATTATCAAAAATCAATCAAATTCACATGACATAAACTTCAGATCAAGGGTCATCAGGTCATGTCATCAAAGGTCACCTGAAGGTCACGACGCGCGCGTACGCGCGCGTCAAAATTTTAAAATGCTCAAAATCACTTTTTGACCAAAACAGAGTACGTTTTAGGTCATTTTAAGCATTTTAAAAAATTGCGCGCGCAAACGTATGCGCGCGCGTTTCCGCGCGTAACGCCTCAATGCAACTCAGAAACACCGTTTTTTTTTATTTCATCGCATTGATCATATAATTTTGAGCAATTTGATACCTTGATCAACCTTCTACGACCATTAATAAGGAAATTAACACCCGTTAAAGTTTGCAGCACGTGTGCGCGCGAGCTCTCACTATAGGCCATATATGGGCAAAAACATGCCTATAGAAAATCCGCTGTAGCTCTTCAGAACGCATGGGGACCCCCAATTTTTTTTTCATATTTTGATAGAGTATGAACTAGAGATATAATTTCATGTCTCATTTGACCCTCAATTATATTATGACGTCATCAAAATGGCGTCGGAAGTCAAAAAATCCATTTTGCCTATTATGACGTCATTATAATTATGCAAATCTTGCTCTAACTCCGTGAATATCGGTCAATTTTCACCCAATTTTTGATATGTTGTAGCTTAGTTCTTACTCTTTCTGAGTTATTGCCTTTATTTTTCATTTTGATAGACAAATCATCCTCAAAAATTGCAAATAATAATGGCATGTCATTTTTACTCATTTTGCGTGTAATCTCTATGGGACATGACTTTTTCTCAAAACTAGATTCTACATTCTTCTATTTCGTAAGCCATATCTCCAATTTTTGTCGCTAGTTATCCCTGAGCTTTTAGTATGGTGTAGCTGAGATTCTAAGCTTTCGGTTGCGTTTCCTTCATTTTCCGATCAGATGTCGGGATCATGCCCGTAATTCACTTGCAAGATTGGATTTGAGATTCTGGTGTTTTGCTTACGTGTTAAGTCTATGGGAAATATTCTAGCTCAATCGGTTAGGCGTCAGACTTACTTCTCATTCCATCATGCAGGCAGGGGTTCGAGTCCGCGGGTGAACATGATTTTTTTTTTTTTTTTTTTTTTTTTAGCTATCTTGCCCACGATCAATTATAAGAATTCTAACAAATAATAGCTAAAATATTGCAAAATAAAACAGATTATAATTACTTTTTTATATCATATCTATTTATCTGTCTGTCTATCTACCTACATGACATATCTATCTCTCTTCCAAGTGTATGCATTCTGATCATGATTCCTCTTTCATCCTTCGGTCCACCTCATGTATTTTTACATGACTATAACCCGTCTCTCTCTCTCCTTCTCTATATCTATATTTTCATTAGATTTCATTATGATCATGATTTTGATCATAATCATTTCTCAGTATTTTGTTCATCAGTTAAGTTATCACTTCAGTTCAGGTCACAGTTCAATCTATCAGTTCATCAGTAATTCATTCATCAGTTTAGCTCATCAATTCAGTTCATTTCACATCAGTTCAATCTATCAGTTCATCAGTACTTCATTCATCAATTCATATCTTAATACATCATTTTACATTAACATTATATTGGATCATTGAATTGAAAATGAGCATGATCATAAAAATTGAAGACAGACCACCTAATTCGTCCTCATGACGAATTAAATTTCTAGTTATTATTAAAATACATAGAGGGTTGGGGGCTCAGTTAAGTAAGTTTTTTTTTTTAGATATAAAAGTATCATTTTAAGGAATTTCATTCCGTCCTTATTTTCTTCAGTTTTTGGTAAATTATATATGTATTTTTTTTTTGCATATCCTTGTGGATATAAAATGAAGATTTGTAATTTTTTGTATTTATCTGGAGTTTATGTAATTCATTTGAATGAAATTCTTAATAAAAACATGTTGAAAAAAAAGAAAAAAGTGTGTTCGTGTGAGGGTGCGTGTGTGTGTCTGAAAGAACAATGGAAAACTCAATTGTGTCTCCCACCTTTGAGGAGAGATTTCAGCACCCCCACTGAAAAAATCGTTCCCAGGGCCCTGACCAAGCAATTCGGCTGCGATTGTCTCTGACATTTAGGCCTAGATTCTGAGAGATTGAAATAGAAAATGATTAGGACATGCCTCCCCTTCCCCTCCCCCTTAAAGGCTATCAAAATGACCCCGCCCCTCAAATCTACCGCGGATCGAACTCCACTACAAGAGCAATCAACCAGGATTCACTTCCTCTACTAATCTGCTCAGTTTAGACATGGAGCTATAATAGCTCCATGGTTTAGAGGTCACGTTTGTGCTTTTGGACTTCCTTCATCGATAAAGCCTGTTCACGGTTGTAAACTGTGCACGAGCAGAAAAAGGTCATTTGAGATAAACCATGAAGGTGGCTTTCAAATTCACTGACATAGGCATTTGTGATTTGATGATTATTCATGTATTCCTTTCAAAATATTCATTTTATCACATCCAAGCTGAAGAGTAATAAATAGATCGAGCCTTCATAATCACTGGTATTTGACAGTACCTTAAACAATAGTCAAATGTGCCAAAGGCAGACAATAAAACAGATTTCCAAACTTTATCCCTGATGTACTATTCTAGGCACCTGGTCTATGTAATGCCTTTTGTTCTTAGAATGTGAATACTCTACCGGTAAAGCTTACGCAACATCTACATTTGAAAATGATAGTGCTTATCCTAATGAAAAATCACAAACGTCATTTGAGAAAAGTTGATCATGAGCTAACGGCAGACACTCCATGATCACACCATCGGTCCCAGGGCATCGGTCACAACAAGCCAACGAGCCTACTTCCTGGTACATATCGCAGCAAACGTCAATTATTCTTGTATGAAAAGGGTCAGTAACATATTGCCTTGGTATCAATTTGAAATGCTTATTGTATCACTTTAACTTAGATAACTCTCAGAATTTATCTTACATACGCAAGCTCGAATAGCTCCGACATGACTTATAATTGATTTTAGGCCTATGCGTTGTGAAAACGCCTTCTGAAACTCGTAATCATTCGTGCGTGTGCCGATAATCCACGAAACGACGAAATAAAAAGCGGAGTTTATAATAGCAGATAGGTAAACATGTACAAAGTACATTATTCCAAGTAAACACCATAACAAGGGCGCAGAGAGCTGGTCGTTGTATTATTGGCATGTACATGTACATGATGTATCTGTGTAGATAATACTAGCTCTTGTGTAAAAAAGGATATAAATTCTTCTCTTCTCTCTGTCAAAGAAAAGTGGCCTTCTTTACCATTGCTTTACTGCTCGTCAAAGACAGGTAGGCCTATGTCATTGAGGTTGTGCTTTCTTATGTGCGTTGTAATTACTTCATTTTCATATTATAATATGCTTTAATATACCAGAAATGAAAGATTGGAAATGGTCACGAAAAGTGAAAAAAAAACTACGTGAAGGAATAGACAAAGCACTAAAAGTTCGCTGCACTCTCAATATATGGTGAAGGAGCGTCATTGTAAATAAATTGCATTGTTTTTATTCAAGCAAAATTTTGCAATTATATGAATTTCTTCGGGTAAAAATCGTGCTCATGACCTTAATTTACCATAAATAAAAGATGTAGGTTGGCTGGCAACTTGTCTTAAATGTCAGAGGGCATCGCAGTTAGGGAATCGTCATAAAATAATACTACTTTGATAATAATGACATTAGTAGTAATGATCCGGTTATCAGGTGAGCACAATAGGCTTAAAAGTACAGGATAATTATGCGTTTAAAGATTCTTAGAAACCCAGTTACCGCGTTCAATCAGTCTTGCATGCGTTTGAAAATGAAATGACTGGAAAAAATATTTGAGACATAAAAACGACTGATGTAATATGTCCTAAATGTAGCTGTAAATGGAACCTCAAAACCAAGGCAAAGAGTTTGCTGTAATATATATATATATATATATATATATACACAACAAAAAAAGTAAGTCCCCCCTAAATCAAATTGATGTAACTTTTGAACGGAATTATTTTGAGATATTATATTTCGTAGGTGGTTTTCTACACTCATTAAGCAACCTCTGGGGAAAAATGAGATTGATCGGTTGAGTCATGCATGAGTAATTAAAGATTGAATTAAAAATGACAATTTTTTAAAGTCACAAGAGTCGTTTTTCAGATTGTGCAAATACAAAGCTGGGCAAAAGTTGTTTTTAGGTGCATTTTACGGTGTTAATGCTGTTTTACTATCCATCATTTAGCCACTTCACACACAATTTTGATATCGTATGTTCATGGTTGAGTGAGCACAATAATGCAGGGGCCGCGGGGGGGCTCAGCCCCCACTTTTTTCCAAAAGCATGTACAAAAATGTAAAAATGACCATACGATTGTGATTTTTTGCATGGTCAGCCCCCCCCCCCCCACTTTGAAAACCGTTCCGCGGCCCCTGTATAGTGACGTATCATCAAAGGGGTTTATGGTAGTATCCTCTACAACTTGTTAGATCATGTTACAATTTGAAAATATTGGTGGCTCCCCCGATTATAGGCCCCTCCCCCATTTTAAAATTCTGCATCCACTACTGATTTGTCCATAAATTAAACTGATCATGAGAATTTGTAAGAAAAAAATACATTTATGCAGTATAAAGAGTATTCATTCCTAAGTTTTCGAATGTGCTCGCTCAACCATGAAAATTTTAAAACTTCGGAAAGTGTGTGGTGATAGAAATGATGGATGATAAAAACAACAGTAATTAAAGTCACATTTGAAACCGAATTTGCCCCCAATATTCACTTTATTACCATTTAAAATGGGTCTGTGACGTTGAAAATACCCAATTTCCCACTTTGATGTGTGCTCACTCATCCATAAATAAACAAATCGATTTCATTTTGGCACAGAATTCTGCCCATAGGTTGATAAACATTACTGCCAAATGACATTGCTAAAGACAGCCTTGAAAAAAAGTTCCACCACATTGAATAGGGGGTTACTTATTCTTAAACATATGCACCCATAATGTACACAAGTCTATGAGAGAGGAAGTCAACATTTTAACAAATATGAAATGAGGGTTTGTTTCATGGACGGTTTTTGTTACTTCTGCCAACAGTTATTTCATGAAACTTCGCACATGGCTTCAGTGTAACACTATCCAAAATGTGCGCACACCAACATAACCATTTGATACGGCACAGAGTGGGGCCAGGGCCTTGAACTTTCTTCTCATTTGCATAATTTTCGAATATTGTGTGCTCACTGATGCATTAAACATCGGGATTTTCATAAAAATCAAATCAAATGAACCATGCAAGGAGGTTTGTGATAGATATCCATAGTTACAAATTGCATTTTTTCCAATAACGTAAAAAAGAGCTAATCACATTCCACATGTTCATTCAAGCGTGAATGTTTAATTAAACGCCTTTGAATCATTGAAGCATGTTAATTGGTCATGAACATAACGAAAAAGTTGAGAAAAGATCATTTTCAGTTACCAAAATGAAACAATACTTGCCTATGGTATTTGAAAATCGTATCTTTTGTTTTCAATAAATGTTCATTGAACCGTGAAACAATGAATATTGTTGAAGATACTCTTCCCCAAAATAACTGTCATCATATTCTATCATTTTTATTGATAGAAATGTGTAAAAATCCAATTATAGCAAATTTGGACTTGTGTTCATTCAACCGTGAAATTTAGCCAGAAAAGTTGTATCGTCTTTTAGAAAGTACCTTTTACAAGCCTGACTATTTTTCATGATGAGAATGTGGAATTAGTTCCTATAAAAATGGAATCAAAGTCATGATATTTGGCTTGTGACTTTTGAAAAGTGACATTTTTGCCTTCTGACGGTGCTCACTGAAGCATGACGTAAAATACGTCCATAACATTTACTCAGAGGGTAGCCTATAAAATTACCTAAACGCTCATGTAAAAATATATTAAAAACTCGCATTGGTTCGGAAATTATTGATGTTTGTTTGCCCCTTCATCACAATGCTTTGTCACCAGGAGCTGAAAAATATTTAGGTGGCATTTCCCCCCCCCCCCCGCAAAAAAAAAAAAGAATCTTCATATTTTAGACAAATTACAAATAAAAACTTTACCAAAACATTTCATATTTGTGCTGGTTCTCAACACAAACATTTCACATCACACTTTTTTGTTCAGTGGTGACATAGCATGATAAAAATTGTAATATAAATCACAGATTTGACATTTCTATATTTCTATGAAACGATGTTTGAAAATATAAATAATAGAATACATTTGGCACAAATTTTACTTTTTTTCTTCAAAGAAAATTCCACCTGGAATGTACTTCAATCCCAACAGCATCCCAATTACGTGAAAGAGCCTGATAACGCTCTTTCATTTGATACCGAATTTGTCATGGTAGTATTTATATTTGTGAAGATATAGTAAATTTTACAATGTTTGGCAAGCGAACAAATTTCACTGAATTCCATGGGTGTATGTAAACTTTTGGCCTCAACTGTACACACACACACACACACATAAATATATATATATATATATATATATATATATATATATATATATATATATATATATATATATATATATATATAATTATATAGATATATCAGAGACAAAACAAAAAGTACAAAGAGTGGCAATGCATTTAGTTCCGACAAAAACTTTAAGTTCCACGTATTATCCAAAAATTTCGACGCAAATAACCTCGCATCTTCGTCAGGGATACAAAACTCACAGGCCCGTATTCTGATAGCAGGTTTAACTTAAACTCAGGTTTAAAGTTGTGGTTTAAGTATGGATAGCCAATTGTTACATAAATCACAAACAGTAGAGATATCATACTTCAGCTCATTTGGCTCTCAGATCATTCATAATTGTCTAGAAAGTATAAATAGACAATTGTCTTCACCATCGATGAATCAGGAAAGATCACATTAAACATAAGAAACATACAACTTAATAAAATGTTGATACTTTTGGCTTCCCATACTTAAACCACAAATTTAAACCTGAGTTTAAGTTAAACCCGACTTCAGAATACGGGCCCACAGTGACAAGATATTATAAATAATCGATGCATTCATGATTATGGTAGTCATTGAAACGCGCAGGTAAAAAAGCATCATTATGATAATACTTGAGGAAATTGTTATATGATAAAAACTTGATAATGACGCAACCACAATCATGAATATGCATCATAATAATCATACGCGTAACTCAGAAAGGAGGAGGCTGCAGGACGTAGTAACTTTGTTTAACACCTTTTCTCGGTCCAAGCTTTTCCTATATATATATATATATATATATATAAAAACATCCATATTGATTTTCGTTTTTATTTTTATCATTATTGTTTTCAGGTTTCATATAGTCAGATGAAATAGCTTTCGAATCGGACGTTATGGAAATGACCTCACAATTATACAGTCATCTTGTAGCATGAAGACATATATGCCTACTAAACAATTTGTTACTGTCACAGTGGTGATTATTCCTCGCATCGATCATTCGTTAGCCAACATTAAGTGGGTTTTTTTCAGATACAAACGTTCATTTTAATCTTTCTCTTTATTGTCTACAGATATCTGAGGTACGTAATGACATTCTCTCAGCAACGTGATATATCTGGACGAATGGCCCAACTTTCTAGTGCCAACACGGGATTTGCCCTTCATATCTATCAAACCCTTCAAGATGAGCGGAGTGGTAGAAACTTGTTCTTCTCTCCCCTGAGCATATCCACAGCCCTTGCAATGACGCAGCTTGGAGCCAGAGGTGATACAGCAACTCAGATCGCGGACGTCTTTCGTTTCAACCAGGTAGACCAACTGCAACTCCATGGAACTTTCAAAGAGCTTAACAACTTGCTGTACCAGAAACAATCTGGTTACAAACTTCATGCAGCCAACAAGCTGTATGGCAAATCAGGCTTCAACTTCGTTCAGTCATTTGTGGAAGGAACTGCTTCATATTACGGAGCAGCCATAGAAGCTGTGAAAAACTTTGCAGATCCAACTGCTGCTAAATTGATCAATGATTGGGTGTCAAAGCAAACTGCTGGTAAGATCACAAACCTTATTGCCCCTGGTATCTTGAATGATCTTACACGCCTTGTCCTCGTAAATGCCATCTATTTTAAGGGGAACTGGGCATCAAAATTTCGTGCCGAAAATACGACACAAGATGTATTCAAAGTTCTAGATGAACGAAGTAAAGTTCCTGTGAGTCTTATGATTCAAAAGGGTAAATTTTCCCTTGCCATTGACGAAGCAAATGACTGTCTTGTTCTTGAAATGCCCTATCAAGGCAACGATCTCAGTCTGCTGATCGTCCTTCCAAACAAAGATCACGGCCTCGTGAATCTTGAGTCGAAACTCTCTGCGGACATCCTGAAATCCTGGGACTTAAGACTCAAATCAAGACAGGTGAACATACTTTTACCAAAGTTCAAACTAGAAGCAGAATTCCAACTGAAGGAAGTTTTGAAACAAATGGGAATGCCGGATGCTTTTGATGAGAATATGGCCAACTTCGAAGGAATTTCAGGTGATAGAGAATTGTACATCTCTGCAGTCATCCACAAGGCGTTTGTCGATGTCAATGAAGAAGGGAGCGAGGCAGCTGCTGCAACAGCCGTTGTGATGATGAAAAGATGCGCTATGCCACGAGAACCAGAGAAGCCAATATTGTTTCGAGCAGACCATCCATTCCTCTTCATGATTCGTCACCGCTCCACTAAATATCTTCTTTTCATGGGAAGAATGATGGATCCCTCCTAAAACTTGGCTACCTGATTTTCGCTATCTACCGTTTGAACCGATAAATTTGCGTATTAACCAAAATGGTAAATGCGAATTATCTTCTTAGAATGCATTTTGGTTGGAGTATTGTTCATTCATTATTTTGCATTAGTTTGCAATGAAATTGAAATTGAAGATGGCATCAAATATTGTTACCTTTTTTTTCTAGATATTCATATGTAGTTGACCAAAAAATTCTGATAAAGAAGGCTCCAGAAACCAGAGTGGACAATGTAGTGCGGTGATAAATTTGAACAGTACATTATATCCTATTCGGACCATATCCTTAAAGGGGAAGTTCGCCCTGACAAAAAAAAATCATTGTAAAAATAGCAGGAAAGAATGATTAACAAAATGTTGAAGGTTTGAGGTAAATCCGTCAAAGATTAAAAACTTATTAGAAATTTAATTTTTGGTTTTGTGACGTCATATGCGAGCAGCCCTCCAATTATCGTGAATTAAACAAAAATCAAAATGTAATTTTCTTTAAAAAGTTTTAAATGGTTCTAATCGTGTACCTCCAGTTTATGAAAAACAAATCATGTCACACTCGCTCCTGAAAGAGATCATGATTTCACCATGAGCCATTAAAAAAAGGAAGTTCGTGCACTCAGCTGCTCGTATATGACGTCACAAATCAAATATTCAAAAATGTTTAGTAACTTCCTTGTCTTTGATGGATTTCACCAATATTTCTTTCTTTTTTTAACAAACAGAATATTATATGGATTTTAAAGCGTCTGTCAAAACACGATTCAAGCTATAATGAATGACTAAAAGCAAATATTTGTAAACCAAATTAAACATATTTATTCATTATTAACCCGAAAGCCCCCACCCTCGACATTTTCCGCGACCATTCCGCTGTGCGAAATTTTTCGACCGCGCCGCTCGCTGACTTTTTATTTTGAAATCTTGCGCATTTTTCGAGACCAGGGCCCCGTCTTACAAAGAGTTACGATTGTTCCGATCAATCGCAACTATGAACGGCCAAAAACGTAAACATCTATCATGCATGTTTGTTCAAAATATTTTCTAGCTATGATGTATATTCATGCATTCATTGTTTTCTTGAAAATTTACTGCGCTTCTCTTTGCATACAAAGGACATTGCGGTGGCGTAACAGGCGGGGGGCAAGCTGCCCCCCCCCCCTGGAACATTTCAACGGGGAAATAAAAAAAAAAGGAAAAAGAAAAAAGGGAGGGAGAAAGAAAGGGGAAGGAAAGGGAAAAGGAAAGGAGGAAAAGGAAAAGGAAAGGGAAAAGTGAATAGAAAACGAAGATTTTTTTTAATGGAAATGGAAAAAAGCGGGCAAAGGTACGCAAGAAGAACATTTGAGAAAGAACAAATCATTCCGAAATAGGCTTATGTAATGCAATAGCATAATGGGAAATAAATTAAAAGATGACAAAATGGCAAACAATAGCGGGAAACGAACGTAGAATGGAATTAGTCAAAAGCTAAATTGGAAAACAAAGAAAAGGGACAAGAAAACAAAGATTAATAACACGACCGGGCTGCCGAGGATTGAAAATAAAGAGCGGGAAGAAAGATGGACTGCAAACAACATTGTGCTATAAGCTTGCTAAATTTTATGCAAATAAGCTACCGGGGTTTTACCCCAGACCCCACGCAGTAGGGGCTCTTCATCTATAACCATCAAATGGCTCTATATCGCCCCCCCCCCCCGTTCAATCACTGGCGTACAGGCGCGGGGGGGGGGTCTTGGTTCCACACCCAAGAGGAAATAAAATAAATTATAGGAGACAACGTATATAATAAAATGAATGGAAACAATGAAATGTGTTATTTGCTGAATAATGGAAAAATCTATCACATAATAAGAATTTAATTTCAATAGGCAATTTTTTTCCAGCTCGCTTTGCACGCTAGCGACTTTTAACAAATTTTCCCACATTGATATATGTTTTGCCCCCCTCAAATAATTTGGTTCATTACACAACTGGGCATGTTGAATAAATGTGTTGTGTAAAAGCTATATTCTGTATATACCCGCGATTTGATTAAAATAGCGGCAATCTGCGAGGTTTAAATGGCTTTGATATCAAAAAGTTCGAAGGGGCTCCGCCCCGGACCCCAACCGCACAGCACTGCCGTATATGAGTATGGAAGGGTTGGGCCATTGGCCCCCAACAAAAAAAAAGGAGGAAAGAAAAAGCAAAGGAAAAGTGTAGGATATAATTTTATTTACTGAACATAATGTAAAAAATATCTCAAAGTTAGATTCTCATGAAAAGGTGATTTTTTTTATCGCTCGCTTCGCTCGCTCGGGACTTATATTAAGCAGGTTTTTAGCACATGTGTAATACTGCGCTCCTCGTTTTTTTTACTCTTCACGCAAAGAATCCTGTTCACAGTGGCGTACAGACCACAAAAAAGGAATGGAAAGAGAGAAAAGTGAAATAAATTATTTTCTGGATATCATGTCAAAATCTATTACAAAATTTGATTTTTTGTATTAATAAGGTCAAAATTTTTACTCGCTCGCTTCGCTCGCTCGCAACTTTTTTTATTGTATAAAAGATAAATTCTGCCCGATACGCAATATCTGGCCCTCTCAAAATAGTCACCTCATTACACCATTACGCCTATTCATACCATGATATGACCGGGAATTTTTTTTGCTCTTGCCCCCCCCCCCCCTGGCCACGACCCCTGTTACGCCGCTGGCTGGGACATTGTGCAAATTTTTCGTGGAAACATTATGACACTGATGGATTTCCATAAATTTTCGATTGATCCGATCAATCGTAACTCTTTGTAAGACGGGGCCCTGATTTACGATGCCCGGGTATGCGGTTCGAAAATTACGCAACATTACGTAAGTGCATGTCGGACCTAAAATTGCTCTAAAACGTTATTTTGTGTACAAAGTCAATGCAAATGGAGTTTTCTCATCTTATTGATAAAGATATGATTACTTATACTTTCATCAGCTGAAATTAATTAATTTTAGCATAATCATCCTTCAAAAAGGCTCTGCAATAGTTGGTAAAGCCACAAAGAAAAACAAGGTCGAAAAAAAAAAAATACGAAAGAAATTCATAAAACAATAAAATACATAAAAAATTCATTTTCAAACCAGGATTTTCATTTGTAATTGTTAGCAATTATGAAGAGTATTTACACCAAAAGATAGCATTCTAAGAGCTTTTTATAGTGAGTTAGAGCAAAAAGTATGATTTACACATAAATTAGCATAATTAATTCATATCTAAAAAATCTAATGATTTCGGAAAAATAACCATACAGCCTTGTAGATTTAATACATCCCACACTATCATTTTCCCAATTTTCACGGCGTTCGCGTGATCGACAAGCGAGATCTCCACGGTCATAAAAAGTCCGGTCTGGTTAGGATTAATCATTGATAGATATTAATGAAATATTTATCACATTTTATGTGCTTCAATGGTCTTTGGATTTTCGAAAAATATAAATTGATTACGAGAATACTATTACTTCCAGCTTATATGAGCCTGGGTGATAAATATATATATGAAAGAATTAAACCGTAAGAATGTCATCTATGTGACCCCAAAAGATTTCGAATATAAGTAAGATCATGTGACAATAGTTACAAACATTTCAATTCATACTTTAAGATGTTGGGCTAAATCATTATCTATGGAACTGAAATAAATCCAAACAGGCTGTGAATAGAAACGAGCCCAAATATCAAGTAATTCCAGTGTATGTCTAGAGAGTATTCACAGCCGGACTAATGTCGCATTTTAAATTTTGTCTCTAAATGATAATACAGTAATAATATGCATTTATATAGCGCAAAAATATTTATATATTCCATTGCGCTGCAAAAGCTCCCCTGGTGTTGTACACACTACTGGAATAAATAGGTTTTTAATTTTAGTTTAAAATTATATAGAGTTGTTGAATTCCTAATGTCAAAGGGAAGTTTTTTTTCTCTAGTTGTGGGGCTGATATAACATGCAGAACTGAAAATCGAAAGTGGGGCAAGAGAAAAGGGCATGATCTATTGTTATATTTCGCAGTAATTATCATCATTTTTTTTAAAAATAACACTGGACTGTTACAGTTTGATATATATGTATTTTACTTACCAATTTTAGTTTACCTAGTCGTAAGGGTGCTCGAGAAGAAAGATAATTTAGGACTCATGTCTGAATTGCTAACATGCCTTAAAGATTGTTATGTATTCACCACGTTTACTTTTCTTTTGTTTAATCAGATAAATGTTAATGTATTCCGTACGTTGAATCGCAATAAATAATACACTGTATCGGACGGGTGTGTTGAGTCATTATTCATGCCAAATCCAATTTGTGATAGATTTTGACATAATATTCAGAAAAAAAATACAAGCCACCCTTTTTCTTTCCTTTTTCCTTTTTTTCTTGGTCATGAAAAGTTTAGAGGGGGAGGGGGGCCGGGGGAGTGTTACGGCATATTTTCATTGGTAAATTACCAAAATATGCAGTTGCCAAAATCTGCCGTAACTATGTTAAGGCACATTTTGGTAACTGCACATTTTACTGAAATAAATTTGCTACCAAAATGTGCCGATAGTGCACCTATACCTGACAGGATTTTTTGTTACCAAAATGTGCATTTAAAACGTGTTGCGCATGCACATTTTGGTAACAGCTTAAACACCAGATTTGACGATGATAATGGAGTAAATACTGATAACGGTATTGAGTTAGAGACATAGTCAGTGGTAGTATTTGCCGCTACTTCCAATGCCATTTCGGTGTCTAAATGTAGTTTGGTCCAATATATTTTCGTTCAATAGTCATTTCGTCCGACAGTCGTTAGTCTAAGCATGGACATGGTCTAAGAGCCACTTCGTCCAAGAACCATTTTGTCCAATAGCCACTTCGTCTAAGAGGCACTTCGTGCAAACCACTTCGTCTAATCGCAATTTCGTTAAATAGCCACTTTCTCGAAGAGCCATTTCATCTAAATGCATGGGCGGAAATCCCAGGGGGACAGGGGGACGTGTTCCCCCTACCCAAAATAGTAGGGGGACACAATATCAAATATCCCCCTACTATTTTTGGTCTTTTATGATGGAAAGAAAGAAATTGAAATAAATCATGTATTTTGGGCGAGATGACCTTATTTGGTGATAACCTTTTTTTTCTTTTTCTTTTTTTTTGCTTGTCAAATTTTCCAGCCCCTGGTCCCCCTACCTTTGGAGACATATTTCCGCCCTTGTCTAAATGCCACTTCGTTTAATAGACACTTCCAATAGCCATTTCGTCCACTGTAGCCAATTTGTCGACCTAAAATTCATTGCCAATTGGTACAACTGCCATTTTAGTCCAATACCCACTTGGTCCAATTGACAGTTGGTCCAATACCCTCTTGGTCTCAATAAACAGTTCGTGTAAATTCATTGCCAGTTGGTCCAAATGCCATTTTGGTCCAATACCCACTTGTCCTAATTGAGAGTTCGTCCAATACCCACTTGGTCCAATACCCATTTGATCCACTCCCACTTGGTCTAATAACCGTTACTGGGGGCAGGTACAGATCCAGGTGGTAAATAGCCCCCCCCCCCCCCCTCGTAACGGTGGAAGAAGAAAAACCACGTCACAATATAGGATGAACGACAATTATTTTGACGCAAAAAGCGATTTATTAGCCTGATTGTGATAGCCGTCTCTGCGGCGCCTTCAGCTTATGCCCAGTTTTCTCAAATGTAATCACTTTTGGTGTTGTAATTTACTCTTCTCATGAACATTAAATCATGTGAAATTTGATATGATTTAGATTTGAGTCATATATGCATAACCCTTATTAAACTAACCCCCCTCGACAAATTTCGCCGCTACGCCGCCGCGCAAGTTTTTTTGACCGCGCTGCTCGCTGACTTTTTACCTTCAAGTCCGGCGCATATTTTGAGACACCCGGGTACGCGGTTCCCAAATTACGCAATGTTTTGTAAGCGCATGTCGGTCCCCAAATTGCTCAAAAACGTGATTACGTGTACATGCAAAGTCAATGCAAATTGTGTTTTTCAACCAAAAATCATAAATGTATGATTATTTTTTACTTTTGTTGGTTAAGATGGATTTATTTTATGTTATTTCCCGGGGGGGGGGGAGGGGGGCTCTCAGTATATAATGCATATTACTGGGTATGACCCGTTCCAAGGACCCCAGTTTTCACAAACATTTGTAGTTCCGAAGCCCGTTCCGAGGACCCTCCTTTTAACAATAAGCCCGCTCCAGAGCCCCCGTTTTTTGTCTCGCCCGCGGCACATACCTACCACTTTTTGGGTCGACTACCCCCCCCCGGTGTCATTTATAATCGCAAAAGGGTCCCCGACAAAGTTAATCGAATAAACAATAAAAAGAAAGGTTTGAAAATAACCCCAAAGAAATTACATAAGAATAAAAAAATAAAAAACCAATAAGATAGATAAGAAACTAATCATTTTTCGACAATTTTTTTGTAGATTTTTTGTTAGAAATGTGAAAATCTATATGTTCAGCAGATATTATCATTCTACTAGATATATAAATTGAGTTAAAGGCAAACACATACACAAAAAACAAAAATTAGGGCAAATTTCACACGCTTATTTGCATATCTAGTTAAAAATAAAATCTAAGCAATTATTTTTTTGAAAATTTTACTATACATTCTTGTATTTTATATCCGGCTATACGCGCGTGCAAATTTTCGTGCAATCAACGGCCGTATAGCCCAGTTAAGATAGGGTTAACGTTTTATTTGGATTTTTTTTCAGAATTATCCAATGCATGTAATAAAATATTGGAGATTCCATTATTTGTTTTTCGTCATTATATTTATTTTATTATTTTTTAGGGGCGTATTTTATGACTCTGATAAAAAACCAATAAAAAACAATGAAATTGGGCAGAGTAAATAATATTCGTTAAATATTTAATATTTTTGAGGAGCTGTAGTTTTGGGTCTCGTCTGCTTGTGAATATTGCGGTTTTTTATCTTTTTGTATTTGTTTATTGCTCTCTCCGCTTCCTTCTCTTTCTACCCTCTTTCTGGCACAAGGCATCAGTTAATTTGGAAAAGGAATCAGTATTTGTTTTTTAATCCATGGAATTGTAACCTCTTTTGTTCTTGAGTTGCTGTTTTAGTATTTTTGTTTTTTGTCTTTGCATTTGAAACACAGCGAGAAATAATTCAACGAAAACAATTAATTTCTCAATTTTGAGATCGGAAGAGAAAATTAATGCATATTGTATATATAACATTGGAAAAGTCAATAGTTTTTGCAAAGGGGTGGATGTGTGCATGTGTGGAGGGCGTGAAAGGCAAGAGCCGGGGCGTTCACACCTGTTATTCCCACCGACTGCGTAGACATATTCGCATTAGACCAAATGGGCATCAGGCCAAGTGGGAATTGGACCAAGATTATATATCAGACGACATGGTCATTGGACAAAATGGCACTGGACATGGTGGGTACACTTTTAAAAAGAAGATTTTTACAGAAGAACAACAAAAATAAATACATTTTACAGAAAGAAACAACCAAATTATTTTGTAACATAGTTAGAACACATTTTGGTAAATTACCAAAAACTGCTGCTCAAACTTTCATTGATTGGGTATCCAGTCAGAACTGACAGTGGGTAAATTCTCAAATCTGATTCCTCCAGGAGTCGTTGATGATCTCACACGCCACGTATCTATTTCAGGGGATATTGAGCATCAAAATTTCGTGCCGAATATAATATAGGAGACATATTGTAGTTTGCAGATGAAAGCCCTGTAAGTCTATCGATTAAAAGGTTGATTTTGGCTGTTGACGAAACTAATGACTCTGGCGCGGTCATGATCTTAGTTTTATTTAACATAAATTCATTCATTTATCTTGTAACCAAGACACGTCAAGAGATTGTCTGACCTCGTTTTTAACCTCGTATCTATTATAATGTGCCCTTTGATTTCTCTTATCTTTTTAAGACGCCCTCGCCGAATCTGTTTCAATGGCTTATTTTATACCGTTAAGATTAAAAAGTTTAACCGAGGAAGCAGACAATATTCTTGCTCGGTCGCGACATTACTTCATGCACTGGAATGTCTTATTGTATACATTGCTCTGGGGTCAAAATGCTAAGACTCGCTTGTTATTTAATCCAACACATTCTGTTTTTGTTGTTGCTGCTTTCTTGCCAATGAGCACAGTTTGAGGCACGGATTCTATTTGTATGCTTTTCAAAATAACGTCTTTGGCTTATGCGCCATATATACTGCACATGCATACGGGGTGGTAATCACTGCTAGCAATCGCATTATAGCTAAACATACCCAATACCATAGATATATACACCATAGTTAGATACATGTACAGTATTGCCACCATAGAGATATATATACTAATATATATCTCTATGATTGCCACTGACTTTCCTGCTAATTTTTTTGCTGCACAGCGCCATCTTTTTCCATTTGTGTCAGACTTGGGAATTGAAGAGCGCCATCATATTCAACAACAACAACAACTACTACTACTACGTACAACTACTACTACTACCACTACTACTACTACTACTACTACTACTTTTGCTCTCACATTTATAATATATTGGATTTTATTGCAATAAAACTATCAAAATACAATCACAAGCAGTCAAATACTAAAATGAGTGAAAGTTTACATGTACAAATAGAAATATAACAAAATATAAAGTAAACATAAATAAATATTAAATACAATACAAATTCATACAGATAAAAAAGAAATGTATCATAAATAAATACCAAAGGCAATAACATAATTACTACAAAGTGTCACCAATGAAGAATAGGGGGAATGAAAGATTAGGAAGAAAGAGAGAGGAGAGGAAAAAGATGAGAAAGAAATAGGGATAAGACAAAAGAGAATGGAAAGCAAGAGGTGGAAATTGGAAAGAGAATAAGAGGCAGCCTTAAGAATAAAAAACTCATTATACAATACAAGACATTTGACAATGGTCACTAACATGTAAATAAAGTAGTGTTGTTATGTGATTTACTTGTACCCAGGCAGACAATTCCTGTTGTTTCCACTTCTTTTTAATTTACATCAATGATTGATTTTTTTTCTCCTGTCATTGTTTTATGTTTGTATATTGCTCATGTAAGTCACTTGGGTTAAAATGGAAGACTTTCTCTCCTTTCCCGGCATTGCTGTGACTATACGGTTCGTTCTTTCCATGTTCGGGGATAATGTTGAATGAATAATTAAGAGTGATGGTAATAATAATTGTGACGACGACGACGATGATGATGATGATGATGATGATGATATTGATAATAATAATAATAGTAATAATAATGATAATGATAATAATAATAATGACAATAATAATAATAATAATAATAACGATAATAATTCAATTCAATTAAATTTATTTCCCACATATTGAGTAAAAAACATGCAATATCAGTAAAATCAAATACATACATAGATAATAATACAAGTATAAATAGTTACAATATATTACATAAAAAGACAGAAGATCAAAATGTGGAGGGGATTGACAAAGGCCATATTAATCTATCAAGGTCAATCCCCAATGAAAAAAATGGAATACATAAATTACCTATGAAAAAAAGATACTTGACCTCAAAACCCCAGACAAAGCAAAAGAAAGTAAAAGACGAATAAAGGGGAAGGAGAGGCAAATATAAAACTACCATAAGGAGTAAGAAGGAAAATTTACATTTTCGTTTGAAATAATAATAATAATAGTAATAATAAAATAGTAACAATTAAGGTCTTACATCCTTCAAGAGTAATATTGGGAATATTACGAATGTAAAATATTTAGAATGTGAACATTTTTATTTACCTCACTCTCATATTCATTCATTTTGCCAACAGAGTGAAATAATCTTCTATCATTTTGTTTCCCCATTTTTCACTCCTCTCCTTTCTTCTTTATTTCTCTTACTTCCTCTTTCGCATTTGCTTCCTTATATAACTGGCAAGTGATAAGAATCTAGAGTCTATAGCGTTTGTTATGATTTTAGTATCGTTTGCTTTGCTGAACTCAAAACTAACGCATTCTAATACGATGAATTTTGTCTCTTACATCTGTCCTTCTGTAGATACTACTTCTTTATATGATTTATATATATATATATATATATATATATATATATATATATATATATAAAACATAAGTTTGGATTCAACCAACCTTTGGAACCACTTCGATCCCCTGGTTTTGAAACAGCTCATTTGATTTCTAACCAATGTCTGAAGGATGCAAATATTTAATGAATATGCAAAGTGAACTGAAAATTTTACTATACATTCTTGTATTTTATATCCGGCTATACGCGCGTGCAAATTTTCGTGCAATCAACGGCCGTATAGCCCAGTTAAGATAGGGTTAACGTTTTATTTGGATTTTTTTTCAGAATTATCCAATGCATGTAATAAAATATTGGAGATTCCATTATTTGTTTTTCGTCATTATATTTATTTTATTATTTTTTAGGGGCGTATTTTATGACTCTGATAAAAAACCAATAAAAAACAATGAAATTGGGCAGAGTAAATAATATTCGTTAAATATTTAATATTTTTGAGGAGCTGTAGTTTTGGGTCTCGTCTGCTTGTGAATATTGCGGTTTTTTATCTTTTTGTATTTGTTTATTGCTCTCTCCGCTTCCTTCTCTTTCTACCCTCTTTCTGGCACAAGGCATCAGTTAATTTGGAAAAGGAATCAGTATTTGTTTTTTAATCCATGGAATTGTAACCTCTTTTGTTCTTGAGTTGCTGTTTTAGTATTTTTGTTTTTTGTCTTTGCATTTGAAACACAGCGAGAAATAATTCAACGAAAACAATTAATTTCTCAATTTTGAGATCGGAAGAGAAAATTAATGCATATTGTATATATAACATTGGAAAAGTCAATAGTTTTTGCAAAGGGGTGGATGTGTGCATGTGTGGAGGGCGTGAAAGGCAAGAGCCGGGGCGTTCACACCTGTTATTCCCACCGACTGCGTAGACATATTCGCATTAGACCAAATGGGCATCAGGCCAAGTGGGAATTGGACCAAGATTATATATCAGACGACATGGTCATTGGACAAAATGGCACTGGACATGGTGGGTACACTTTTAAAAAGAAGATTTTTACAGAAGAACAACAAAAATAAATACATTTTACAGAAAGAAACAACCAAATTATTTTGTAACATAGTTAGAACACATTTTGGTAAATTACCAAAAACTGCTGCTCAAACTTTCATTGATTGGGTATCCAGTCAGAACTGACAGTGGGTAAATTCTCAAATCTGATTCCTCCAGGAGTCGTTGATGATCTCACACGCCACGTATCTATTTCAGGGGATATTGAGCATCAAAATTTCGTGCCGAATATAATATAGGAGACATATTGTAGTTTGCAGATGAAAGCCCTGTAAGTCTATCGATTAAAAGGTTGATTTTGGCTGTTGACGAAACTAATGACTCTGGCGCGGTCATGATCTTAGTTTTATTTAACATAAATTCATTCATTTATCTTGTAACCAAGACACGTCAAGAGATTGTCTGACCTCGTTTTTAACCTCGTATCTATTATAATGTGCCCTTTGATTTCTCTTATCTTTTTAAGACGCCCTCGCCGAATCTGTTTCAATGGCTTATTTTATACCGTTAAGATTAAAAAGTTTAACCGAGGAAGCAGACAATATTCTTGCTCGGTCGCGACATTACTTCATGCACTGGAATGTCTTATTGTATACATTGCTCTGGGGTCAAAATGCTAAGACTCGCTTGTTATTTAATCCAACACATTCTGTTTTTGTTGTTGCTGCTTTCTTGCCAATGAGCACAGTTTGAGGCACGGATTCTATTTGTATGCTTTTCAAAATAACGTCTTTGGCTTATGCGCCATATATACTGCACATGCATACGGGGTGGTAATCACTGCTAGCAATCGCATTATAGCTAAACATACCCAATACCATAGATATATACACCATAGTTAGATACATGTACAGTATTGCCACCATAGAGATATATATACTAATATATATCTCTATGATTGCCACTGACTTTCCTGCTAATTTTTTTGCTGCACAGCGCCATCTTTTTCCATTTGTGTCAGACTTGGGAATTGAAGAGCGCCATCATATTCAACAACAACAACAACTACTACTACTACGTACAACTACTACTACTACCACTACTACTACTACTACTACTACTACTTTTGCTCTCACATTTATAATATATTGGATTTTATTGCAATAAAACTATCAAAATACAATCACAAGCAGTCAAATACTAAAATGAGTGAAAGTTTACATGTACAAATAGAAATATAACAAAATATAAAGTAAACATAAATAAATATTAAATACAATACAAATTCATACAGATAAAAAAGAAATGTATCATAAATAAATACCAAAGGCAATAACATAATTACTACAAAGTGTCACCAATGAAGAATAGGGGGAATGAAAGATTAGGAAGAAAGAGAGAGGAGAGGAAAAAGATGAGAAAGAAATAGGGATAAGACAAAAGAGAATGGAAAGCAAGAGGTGGAAATTGGAAAGAGAATAAGAGGCAGCCTTAAGAATAAAAAACTCATTATACAATACAAGACATTTGACAATGGTCACTAACATGTAAATAAAGTAGTGTTGTTATGTGATTTACTTGTACCCAGGCAGACAATTCCTGTTGTTTCCACTTCTTTTTAATTTACATCAATGATTGATTTTTTTTCTCCTGTCATTGTTTTATGTTTGTATATTGCTCATGTAAGTCACTTGGGTTAAAATGGAAGACTTTCTCTCCTTTCCCGGCATTGCTGTGACTATACGGTTCGTTCTTTCCATGTTCGGGGATAATGTTGAATGAATAATTAAGAGTGATGGTAATAATAATTGTGACGACGACGACGATGATGATGATGATGATGATGATGATATTGATAATAATAATAATAGTAATAATAATGATAATGATAATAATAATAATGACAATAATAATAATAATAATAATAACGATAATAATTCAATTCAATTAAATTTATTTCCCACATATTGAGTAAAAAACATGCAATATCAGTAAAATCAAATACATACATAGATAATAATACAAGTATAAATAGTTACAATATATTACATAAAAAGACAGAAGATCAAAATGTGGAGGGGATTGACAAAGGCCATATTAATCTATCAAGGTCAATCCCCAATGAAAAAAATGGAATACATAAATTACCTATGAAAAAAAGATACTTGACCTCAAAACCCCAGACAAAGCAAAAGAAAGTAAAAGACGAATAAAGGGGAAGGAGAGGCAAATATAAAACTACCATAAGGAGTAAGAAGGAAAATTTACATTTTCGTTTGAAATAATAATAATAATAGTAATAATAAAATAGTAACAATTAAGGTCTTACATCCTTCAAGAGTAATATTGGGAATATTACGAATGTAAAATATTTAGAATGTGAACATTTTTATTTACCTCACTCTCATATTCATTCATTTTGCCAACAGAGTGAAATAATCTTCTATCATTTTGTTTCCCCATTTTTCACTCCTCTCCTTTCTTCTTTATTTCTCTTACTTCCTCTTTCGCATTTGCTTCCTTATATAACTGGCAAGTGATAAGAATCTAGAGTCTATAGCGTTTGTTATGATTTTAGTATCGTTTGCTTTGCTGAACTCAAAACTAACGCATTCTAATACGATGAATTTTGTCTCTTACATCTGTCCTTCTGTAGATACTACTTCTTTATATGATTTATATATATATATATATATATATATATATATATATATATATATATAAAACATAAGTTTGGATTCAACCAACCTTTGGAACCACTTCGATCCCCTGGTTTTGAAACAGCTCATTTGATTTCTAACCAATGTCTGAAGGATGCAAATATTTAATGAATATGCAAAGTGAACTGAACTCAAGTAATGAAAACAATAAATGTGTAGCGCTCAGGTATTGCTTCAAAATACCTGCAAATTCTCTTGTCTGGGATGTTATTGTTTTTTTTAAGGCTGTTCCTTTTGTAAATATATTTTGTCCTTGAGTGCAAACAGTTTCCTACATTCTGGAATGTGTTTATTTACATTGACACCCGTGAACTCCATTTATAATTCTTTTCAATGTAATGAAAACGATGAACACGCCAGAGCCGCCAGTCTGTAGCACAAAAATACACATATATTTTCAATAATTAACCAAAACAGATATCTTCGAACCCTTTCCATGCACGTGGTAAGGTTTTCTTAGAAAGAAATTTGACAATTGACTTATTGAATATTCAGCTAATCACCCCTAATCACATGAACACCATTGTCTTGATAATGCCTTTTGTTCATTTGATTTTGTATGTATACATAATGACTGTCGTTTGTATAATTTGTCATGTCATTAGACAGTTGAACAAATAGATCTATGGAGTATGGGTACTTTTTGTTGCTCAGAATTTACCTAAAATTGAAGGCAGGGAAAGAACCGCGACTTCCTCATAATGACACTAAAAATCAAGCAAGTTTTAGGGCACCAGCGGGACGTTTAATACCACTGGACAAGCCCTCGGAGGGGTTAGAGTGATATCCCCATAAATTCCATTTACAGGGAATCATGTTTCAATTGAAACGTTGGCACTGTTGTTTGATCAGAATTATTTTTGTATAGTACTCAGTCTGATTCTAATTCGACCATGCACCTTTTAGTCAGGTTCACTATGTTCATATTTGAGCTTTCGCCGGATCTTATTGGAGAAATTGAAAACTACACATTTTTGGAAAGTTAATTGTATAAGGATCCAGAATAGCAATGTTTCCATTTGCACCCGTGACCTGCATAGCCGCCATTTTGTATTTTTCAAAATGGCCGCCAAAACAGGGTTGTCGACAACATATCGGCTTCTAAGTAACCTAGAATCATGATTTTGACACCTAAGACACCATTTATGAGGTTTAGGAATCTATTGGTATAAAAATAATCAACTTTATTAAAAAACAAAATCATTTACATGGTATTTTCTGTCCCTTTCTTCATATTTCCAGACTCAACTCGTATTAAAGTTCAAATTAAGTATTCCAATTTAAGCGATCAGTAAGGGAAATGTTAAGCCAGTGTGTCATTAATACTTTTTCTAAAAACTTAGCATGTGTTTCAGGTTACGTGATCAAGGTCAAAGGTCAAATAGGGTAGCTGAACTTTGACCATGTTAGGGTATCAACTTGAAATCCGAAACAAGCTTAAGTTTCGAAAGATCATTATAACTTAGAGAGGATATGGGTAATAAAGTATCACAGATCATCTTGAATGAGTTTCATCAAGTCTGTGACATGATCAGGGTCAAAGGTCATTTAGGGTTAATGCATTTTGACCATGTTGTGATTTAACTATTCAAAACTCATCAGATTATCCAATGCTAAGATTTTAATTTTTCAAACTTGGCCTAATTTAGCAAGTCCCTATTTTATAAAACTTCCATATAATGGTCATCAAGTATCAGAAAATGGATAAATGAATTTCAGTCCTCCATGTGAAAGTAATTGGTCAATTTTGAGTCAAATAAAAGTCAACATAAAGAAAATTACAAAGAGATTAGATGAGATTTTAAATTTTCAATAAAATTGAAATTATCCATCAGTATTAAGTTAAACATGGATATAATGATTAACAGGTATCAGGAATTAGATTACTACGATTTAAGGTTATACTGGCTCAATGTCAAAGGTCATTTCAAATCTTTAATGGATAAGAATATATACTTTGCTCATAATCTTGAAATACTTTTGATATCACAAATCTTATAAAATGAAAAGGAAGCTTTTCAGTCAAGGTGAAAAGTCATTTGATGTCAACGAAATTTTTATTTAAGATGAAGATCGATGAATTGATGAATAAATGAAAGATATTTAAATTTTGAAGTCAGCACTGCTGCTATATTGAATTATTTAATGCAGGTGATGCTGCCTGGGGCATTCCACTTTGTTTAAGTTGAAAACGGTTGGCCCCCAACTAACGTTGGAGTCGCCAGTGACCTGAAATTTCATTCATTATTTATTTGATAACTTTTTTTAAAATAAAATATGTCCTTCCACTTTGAAAGTTACAATAACACTTTAAAACCTCACCTTAGTTAAGATTTTAATGTTGCTACCACGAACATGGTCAAACTTCATTGACCCTAAATGATCTTTGGCCTTGATCATGTGACAGCCTAAAAATCATGGAAGGTGACCAGTATACTTCATTGCCCATATCATGTTGTATTATCAACATCTTGTGGAGGCGCCTGGCTATACATAGAAAGTCCGGGGTTCGATCCCCGGCCGTGGCACCTATGCCCGTGAGCAAGGCATTTAATGTACATTGCTCTTTTATCCTGCTTTCAAATAAATGGAAATGCTATATGCATTATTGGTAACTTGGTGTGAACTCGTTTAAAAAAGAAAAAGAAACCATTTCAATCTTAACAAAGGATTTTATTTTGGAAATGGCATCATAGTATAAGGACATATTTGATCAATATTACATAAGTTATCGAGTATCACCATATCCAATGGAATTTCTGGTCACTTAGCTCACTTATAGCGAAGATCGATAAATTGTTGTCAAATTATACTAAGTTGAATAAATGACAGATCGCCTGCAGTACACAATCCAATTTACATGTAGCAGCAGTGATAACTTTGCAAATGAGCACCGTACTTGTAAGATGAATATTTTTATTTTCTTTTATGAAAAGAGAAACCCCGTTATTTGATAATAAAGTTTATTGACTTCAAATTACCTTTGACCTTTACTTAAAAACATGCTTTTCAATTCATATCATGTGTCATATCCAATACCGATCTCATACAAGTTTAACTTACTGTTATTAAGTATTTTTGCACGTAATTACACAGAATATACATTCTTATCCTAGTTAATTGATCTGAAATGACATTTGACCTTGTAGGCCCCTACCCGTAACCTGAAATATAATTTATATATATATATAATAATATATATAATATATACATATAATTTATATCTTTTAACCATTATATGCATTTTTTTCCTGACTGATAACTTCAAAAATATGTCTACAAGATAAAATCCTCACCTTTGAAAAAAAAAAACATGTCAATTAAGTTGACCTACGATTGGCCTTTGACCTTTGCCTAGTAACCCGAAAGTCATTGATTTGCTTACTTGATGACTATTGCATTGTATGAAAGTTAAATCTTATCCTTGATTAAGTTTTGTTTTGGTTAGTGAAACCACAACATGGTCAAATTGCATTAACCCAAGTGACCTTTGACCTTAATCATGTTACCTGAAACTCATGCAAGATGATCATTGATACTTAATTACCCAAATCCTCTAGGTTATGGTGAGTTTTCAAACACTCATCATGAATTGGTTAAGATTTCAAAATAATACCTCGGCCAACATAGCCAAAGTTCATCGACCCTCAGTGACCTATAACCTAATCACGTGACCTGAAACACATGCTAAATGATTTCAGAATCATGAATGAAACACTGGTTTAACATTTCCCTTACTGAAAGGTATGTTCAGGCCACTTAATTCGCAACGCTTAATTTGACCTTCAATGTCATTTCGAGTCTGGAAATATGTAGAAAAAGACAAGAAATATCATAAAAATGATTTTCTCTCTTGGATAAAGTTTATTATCTTTATACCAATGGATTCCTTTGACCTCAGGGATGGTGGTTTAGGTGTCAAAATCAAGATTTTAGGTTACTTAGAAGCCGAGATATTGGTTACAGTTCGTAATTCCGAAACACGAAAATTGCCTATACCCCGATGTTCGTTAATCCGAAAACGAAATAAGGTTCGTTGTCCCGAAGGTTCGTTAATCCGAAAACGAAATAAGGTTCGTTGTTCCGAAGGTTCGTTAATCCGAAAACGAAATAAGGTTCCTTATTCCGAAGGTTCGTTAATCCAAAAAATGAAAACCTGGAAAGCAGAGGAAGGGCAAGTGTGGTGGTGGGGGGGGGGGGGAACACAGTTGCTGTTCAATTGTTATGAGGATGGGAAGGCAAGGGCGGCCGAAAGTATTTTAGTTTGGGGGGCAAAGCCAAAAATGACACTCGTACGTCAAAATAGGCACTTTGGTGATATTTTCACCATGAGATTATCATCTGCGTGAAGTCATTGTGTGATTTATAGTAATTAAATAAAATAAAAACTTTTTGAAGTGACTTCTGATTATGGAAAAATGTATATTTAGGCTTTATTTTTCGCGAGAGAGTATAATGAGCGAGCGGTTTGGTAAAAATTCAAAGCTGAAGTTGTAAAACTCGTTTTTGGGGTCAATTACTGTTAAAATGGCATTATTGTGAGGTGTTGCCATGCGAGAATCACAAGCTCAAACTTTGGGGAATTTCAAAAAGAAATGAAAATAAAAAATTCCGAGCAGGTTTCTGCTATCATTAAAAAGATGTGCATCTAACCATGGAGCCTAGGGTCCATGATTGACCTCTTTATGATACTTATTTCCATAGGCGGCGGAAGCGGGGGGGACATGTCCCCCCTAATTTTTTTTTTTGCTTGTCAATTTTTGTTGTTGGTCCCCCCTAAAATTTTGGTTGATAACTTTTTTTTTTTTTTTTTGCTTGTCAAAAAATTTTGCTGGTCCCCCCTAATTTTTTGGGCTTCCGCCGCCATTGCTTATTTCACCAATCGAATAATGCGAGTGCGAAGTGCGAGCTGAAAAATTGTAATATTCCAGCCTGAAAATTAATCTAAAATGTATACTTTAAAAAGAGTATTTATTTTGAAAAAAAAAGGGAAATTCCAATTTTGAAAAATTAGCATTTCCCTGTTATTTATTTTGGGGGTGCAAGTGCCCCTGCCCCCCCCCCCCTCCGGCGGATCCAACTTTCGCTAACAGGGGAGGGGTCGAAATTTTTTCACCCAAACTTTCCCCGATCGGCAGCTCAAAGTTGATTTTTGTTTGTTTGTTTCTTTGAAAGGGTATAGTTCTAACAGTCAATAATTAGCTTTATTCTTATTAAAGAAAGTAAATATGTAATAATATCATAAGCACTTTTTAAATAATGCGAGCGCGAAGCGCGAGTTATAATTTTTTTTTGAAATATGATGGGCAATATGTTTGTGATCTTCAAAACAAGATGCCTATGTAACTAGATAACAACTGCGAGCAAGAAGCGCGAGCATAAATTTTAAATATAAGCACTGATCTGATTTAAACGGGACATGAGATTATCATCTCTGTAAAGAAGTTGTGTGTTTTGTAGTAATTAAGTTGAGCAAAGTTTTTTAATTGATTTCTGATTGATAAGATATCTATTTAGGGTTTTTTTTAGCGAGCAAGCGTAGCTTGCCAGCGGTTTGGAAAAAAAATCAAATCTGAAGTTGTCGAAATAGCTTTTTGGTCAATTATGAACCTAATTACTGTTAAAAGGGCATTCTTGTGAGATGTTGCGAGCGAATTACGAGCTCAAACTTTTGGAAATTTCATTTAGGCCTAATAAGACATACTAATTATAATAATATTGGTATTATTTACCAAGGGAAGCCACTTCAGTTCTGACAACGCTCCACATTAAAAAAAAACATTCCGAGCATTTTTTTGTAATCATGAAAAAATGATTAACATTGTTAACACTAGGCGTATAACGATCAATTAAATTTTATTAACATTTATATTCTTCATTACCATTTTATTATGATCATCGTTTGGATTATTATGATCATCATTAGTATTATATATATATTTTTTTTTTATATAATTACCAGCAGAAGCTCTTATTAAAAGTGACATCCCCTCCAATACAAATCCTATTATCTGGAGGTTACTCGCACGCGACCAACACACTTAATCCACTTAAACCATTTGCTTAGGCAGCAATTGCTCCGATAAAATCGAAATTAAGCCTAAGCTTGATCCGGGCGCCTATTCTTAATGCAATGCTTTGGCCACAACACACACATGTATCATCGTTCGTTATTACTATTATTGCATAATTTCCTGTTATCTTGTAAGGACAACATCGTTCTTGTGACCAAAATGAATTAATATCATTTTCGGAAATACGAACCTTATTTAATTTTCGGATTAACGCACCTTATTTCCTTTTCGGACTAACGAACCCTCGAAATTACGAACCTCACTTCGTTTTCGGACTTACGAACCTTCGGAATTACGAACCTTATTTCGTTTTCGGATTAACGAACCTTCGGAATTACGACCCTCATTTCGTTTTCGGACTAACGAACCTTCGGAATTGCGAACCTCATTTCGTATTCGGATTAACGAAACTTCGGAATTACGAAACTCATTTCGTTTTCGGACTAACGAACCTTCGGAATTACGAACCTCATTTCGTTTTCGGACTAACGAACCTTCGGAAATACGAACCTTCGGAATAACGAACCTTCGGAATAACGAAGCTTCAGAATTACGAATGTATGCGGAGATATTGTCGAAAACCCTGTTTTTGGCGGCCATTTTGAAAAATCCAAGATGGCAGCCATATGGGTCACCGGTGCAAAGGAAACATTGTTATTCTGAATACTTATACAATTACCTTTCCAAAAATGTATAATTTTCAATTTCTCACAAAAAAATCCTGCAAAATTACATAGCGAAACTGACTATTTTGATAAAGTCAACTTTAACTATTAACTTTACTGGAACCCCAGAGCATGCCACGACGATTTTACTACACTTCAATGCTAGTCATTTTCCCTAGACAGTATTGGACTTGGAGCCCGTATGGTATATTGGCTGGCCAACATGTTTGAGTAGAAATCTGGTCATTTACGTCAGAATTATGGGAAATCAACTAAATGTTTCATTAAAATCATGTCACTGTCAGAAGAATTCTGGATTTGTATTGAGTTCCTTTTACAATCAATAAATCTGTATCCCTTACCATTTGTCTGAAAATGAAACTTGTATCATGCCCATCCGTCATCTGTAATTCAAAGCAAATTCCTTTTGTTAATGTAACACTATCACATAGCTTGACACAATTCTTATTGATAGGATGTGTATGAAAATACCTCAGTGAACAAAAATGTTGTACCTCATCATTTCGACGACATACAATGCACATTCTTTAATCTAAAATACTTCATTACTTATAGTAACTTGGATATCACTGTTTTGTGAAAATAAACATAGAAATGCTATAACATATTTATTCTGCATCCGATTCTAATGAAATTCATAATGTTGTGCTTGATTTGGTTAGATTTGGCCTCTCTTCAAAGCAGTGATTTTATGAAATGACACTGGTTTACCTCCATTATCATAGGTCAAAAAGCAATTTCGGATAATAATGAAAAGTACACTTTAAAAAAAATAATGTGTATGGATATATGAATGATGAGATACAAAGGTCACATACCAAAAAGGTATAAAAGGGGAAGATCACCCTGAAGAAAAGTTTGTTATAAAATAGCAGAAAAAAAACGATTGTATTATTAACATACGTTTCGGTTTGTCATATTTATTTTCAAGCATTTTTTGCTTACAATGGCAATCCATCTTCTGCTACTGATTTTATGTTCAATGATATATGCCTGATTTATTGGCAAAATATATTTTTTTCATATTTACGTTATATTTTATTGTTATGTAGAAGAAAAATAAAAATAAATCAATCAAAATCAAAATGATTAAAAATATTGGTGAAGGTTTGAGGAAAATCCGTTAAAGATTTAGAAAGTTTTTAGAATTTTAAGTTTTTGGGTTTGTGGCGTTATAAACGGGCAGGTGCCCCATAAGTTATGTAATTTCAAATTACATGGATTTCATTTTGAATGGTTTCTGATGACTTTTTTGGTTTTCTTTTCATGATGGGGTGAGAAATGATTTTTCTATTGATATACAAAAGGTACAGTAAAAATAATTTTCAATTTTCTGAAAAAAATGACACTTCATTGATTTTTTTTAAACATACGCTATGTAGGAATTCTGCTCGAATACAACGTCACAAATCAAATAATTAAAATACTAATAACTTTTTAATTCTTTGATGGATTTATCTCAAACCTTCGGAAATACTTTTTCAAATATTTTTTTCTGCTATTTTTACAATTAACTTTTGTCTGGGTGAACTTCCCCTTTAAAAATGGGTTATCATTTATGTTATCATCAGTACATGCATCATTCATCGCGGATTTGGGTGCTTTACAAGAGCCGGATGTCATATTTGTTTGCATTCAGGAGTTTTTCAGAAGCGAAAATAACTTAGCCAACGAGGGACGGGAATTTCTTGTCATGATAGGGAAGGGTGAGAATAGAAATGTGGATGATATCAATGTGTACTCACCCCTGCCCTGGATAAGTTTGAACTATTTGTATACTAAGGATGCGAAGTGATCGTATGAAATTTTCAGGAGTAAACTTCTCATTGTGAACATATAAAACGGTGTGTATTCAGTGAATAGATTTTCTTAACAGTTTAAATTATAATATGTATATATATATATATATAAGAGGGGAAGCCTTTTCAGATTTGTTTCGATTCCTCGTCGGCTTCCCGCAAGAAGGGACCTATATAGCGCGCACGTGCGCAAAATGTACATTTTCGAGAAAACGCAAATTATGTTTTGACCATATTTTTGTGCTTTTAGCAGCTAGTGTATTATTTTCTGTCCTAATTCTCAAACTTTCTGACAAAGAAAGATTTTTGTTTCATTGATATTTGTTTATTTCATTTTAAAACACTATAAAACGCCTCTCCGGGAACGAAATGCGCGACCCAATTTCCAGAATAAGGACGCGTCTATGTGCGTAAAGCACGTTGGAATGTTTGTGCTTATTACGTCATAATGACGTCACATTTAGGTTCGAGAATGGTACCAGGAAAAAATTTCATGACATGCTTTTTCCATTTCAGCAAAAAAAAATTAAGAAAATGTCGATAACGGTCTTTTTGCGGGAAGGCGACGTCCTCACCGTTTCCGGCAGTTTATGAGATGATATTTTGCCAAGAAGGCCTTTAATATCATCCAAATCAGGTCGGGTCAGTGTGACGACATCGATTAACAGAGTATGCCAGGACTTAAGAAAAATCAATCCATAACGTTCGAAGATTTCATTGGAATCAAGTCTGAACTTCAAAAACTAAACAAAACACTAACATCACAACTCAATGAAATTAAATCTGGTCAAGATGAGCTTCGAAAATCTGCTGAGTTCTTTAGCGATAAAGTGGATGAGCTCACCTGCGAGGTGAAAAGGCTGAGTAGTGATAATGCTTCTATGAGTATGAAGAAAGAAAATGAGGATCTGAAAGCAAAGATGACGACACTTGAACACCAAGTGAATGATTTGGATCAATATCACAGAAGGATCAACTTAGAAGTGGCTGGTGTTCCTGAGAAGGAAGGTGAGAATGTGAGGGAGGCTGTCCTTCACGTCATGAAGAAAATTTCACCAGAGGTATCCAACGACGACATTGATGTAACACATCGACTTGGTCAGAGAAGAGAAGGTGGTCCAGCCAGACTAATCATCGTTAGATTCACGACCAGAAGGATGAGGGATACTCTATACTCAGGCCGGAAAAAACTGAGGGAAACATCAACCCGTCACCTGGGATTCTCAAGAGATGAAGGAAAGGTGTTCCTCAACGAAAATCTAGCTCCAGCTAATAAGTCTCTCCTGAAGAAGGCGAATGACGAGAGAAAGAAGGCGGGATACAATTTCTTATGGACAATGAATGGCACCATTCTGGTGAAGAAGAGCCCGAATGTTCCACCGGTTGCTATTCATCGAGAAGAGGATCTGAACAAAATTAAGTAAAACTCTCATACGCATATATGTTTATATAACTGGTGTTTTATGTAAATAATGATTGATTTTGATATGATTACGAACATTTCCAATAATTCCAATGACGTTATTAATGATATTGGTGCTAATAATGATGAACTAACAATTGATTTAGATCCAAATGATGGGGCTTCGAGTGTCATATCCTCAAACTACTACACTCAGGCTTCAGCCAAAAACATTTTCAAAGGTTTACCTTCTTCCTGCTTGTCTATTTTGCATCTTAATATCAGAAGCCTTAACAAGAATTTTGAACAATTTCGTTTATTTTAGATAACTCAGGTGTTCCCCAAAATACAGTAATAGGTTTAACTGATACATGGCTGTCAGATAAATATATTAATATGAATGCACTCCCAGGTTATGATATACTTACAAATAATCGTGTTGATGAAATTGGTGGTGGTGTTGCAATTTTTGTGCCGAGTCAATTTGAGTATGTTATTATTGAAGACATGAATTTAATGAATGAAACTGCAGAAACTCTATTTATTGAAATTAGTGATCGTGATAACAGAAAAAACTGTATTGGGAGTTGTTTGTAAGCCTCCTCGCAGCAATAGTGCTGATTTTCTAGACACTTTAAATAATTTACTACATTATCATTCTGTTCAAAACAAAAGATGTATCATAATGGGAGACTTTAACTATGACCTGTTAGCGAGTGATACTAATATTTTTGCAAATGACTTTTTAGAGACATTCCTTTCTGCCTCCTTTTTGCCACTTATTTCTAGACCCACTAGAATCACTAATACTTCCGCAACTCTGATTGACAATTTTTTCTCCAATATACGTTCAGAATTTAAAGCTGGTATAATTATCTCAGACATGTCTGATCATTTCCCAATTTTCATGTATTGTTCTAATCAATATCAGCCAAACAAACTTCCCGATTATGTTTCTAAGAGGCGTGTGTATAGTGATATAAATATATCTCGTTTGAAACAGAGTTTAAAAGAAGAATCTTGGGATAATGTATTTAGTATAGATTGTGTTGACGAGTCCTACGAAACATTTATTGATACCTTCATGAGTCATGTTAATGAAAATATTCCTTTTGCAAAGCCCAAGTCCAAAAATTATAAAAGATCACACAGAATACCTTGGATAACGAATTCAATTCTTCGTTCGATAAATAGAAAAATCGATTATACTATAAATATATATATAGATTAACTGAGAATACTTGGAGTCAATATACTAATTATAAGAATATACTAACAGGGGTCATCCGTACTGCTAAAAAGGCATATTACCATGATCAATTTAATCAATGCAAGAATGATCTTAAAAAACATGGAAATTGATCAATTCTACCATCAATAATGGACCAAAGTTTTCAAAGATAACTAAGCTTATGCGTAATGATTCTATTATTGAAGATAAAATTCAGATGGCAAATATTTTTAACAATTACTTTTCACAAGTTGGACTTAAGCTCTCTAGAAATATACCAACAAACTCCCATTCATTTAATCAATATCTGGGGGATAGAAATCAAAGTTCTATGTTTTTCTCTCCTACGAACGCACAGGAGATAATTAAAATTATATCTAGCCTAGAATCAAATAAAAGTGCAGGATTTGATAACATTGATAACAACCTTTTACAGAAAACTATGAATTATATAATTGACCCTCTTATTTATATATTCAATTTGTCATTATCATCGGGAAATATTCCAAAATCAATGAAAATTTCTAAGATAATACCAGTCTTCAAAAAAGGTGATAGTTCCTTAGCAAGTTACTACAGACCTATTTTATTGCTTACAAACTTATCTAAAATTCTTGAAAAATTGGTTCACATACGAACCATATGGTTTTTTTAAAAAGCACAACATCCTATCCGATACTCAATTTGGTTTCCGGGAAAAGAGTAGCACTTCCCACGCAAGACTTTCTTTGGTTCAAACAGTTGCCAAAGTTTATGACAATTCTTCGAATACGATTGGTTTGTTTTTAGATTTTTCAAAAGCATTCGATACAGTTGATCATAACATTCTCCTTTATAAACTTTCTCATTATGGAATTAAAGGGGAACCACTAAAGTGGTTCAAGAATTATCTAACCGGGCGTTCACAGTTCGTTTCACTTGATTGTAATTTTTTTAACGTAAACCTGTCCTTTGTGGAGTTCCACAGGGCAGCATTCTTGGCCCACTTTTGTTAATTACTTATATAAATGATATTGATATGTCATCTAAATTGCTTCAATTTATACTTTTCGCTGATGACTCTAATATATTTCTGTCGCACCCCGACCCAGAGCAATTGACGCAAATATTCAATGACGAACTAAAAAATGTTTCTAATTGGATAACAGCTAACAAACTATCTCTTAACCTAGAAAAAACTAGCTACATGCTATTTAGCAACAAGATTACGACTGTACCAAAAGATGTAATTTTGAATGATACTGTCATTCAAAGAGTGCGATCTACTAAATTTTTGGAACTGATCATTGACGAAAAACTTTCTTGGAAAGCACGTATTGATAATATTTGTAAAATCATTGCTCGCAACATTGGTGTCATTAGAAAATTAAGTTACTTCTTACCTCATTATATTTTGTTATCATTGTATTCAACTGTAATTTTACCTTACTTGAATTACGGAGTTGTCGCGTAGGGTAACGCAGCGAATTCTCAAATTAATTGACTTTTTATTTTACAAAAAAAGAGTGATTCGTATTATTAGTCATGCATAATTCAGGGCACATACAAATATTCTGTTTTTGAGAAATAAAGTCTTGAAGGTTAAAGATTTATATTCTTTTCAACACGGACAATTAATGTACAAGTTTATCAATAAACATTTACCGTTACCTTTTAATAATATGTTTGTAAAAAATGATACAATTCATAAGCACTTCACTCGCCAGGCGAGTTCCTTTCATTTACCTCTGAATAGAAATCGTTTGCACAGAAGACATTTGTTTTTACTGGTCCAAAATTATGGAATTCTTTTTCAAAGGATATTATACAATGTAATTCAATACAAAATTTCAAAGGAAAACTTAAAAAATGTCTTCTGAATTCATATTAGATTATCGTTTTTTCCCAAAGTAATGTAATTCAGAACTTAATATGTAAATGTGTTGATTAATTTCTCTTTGTATATATATTTAATCGTTTTATGATTTCTGTATACAGTGTATACTGAATCATTTATTTTTATTATTATTTATTTATTTTTATTTTTATTTTTTTATTCATAATATATATATATATATATATATTGTTTATTTCTTCATTTTATCTTATTTTTTATATTCATAAAATTTACTTATAAAAGGGGGCCTTCACCCTACAAGCTCTGCTTTTTAGTTGGTCTCCTTCCCTTTCGATTTCATGGTTTTATTGTATTATAAAAAATGATTTAAATGTTATATTTTGTAAATATTTATATTGAACTATCATTGTAAATGTAAAAAGATTGAAAGAGAAAATAAATGAATTGACTTGAATATAGGGTTATGTGTAGATATCAACACTATGTCTTAATATAACAACTCCTATGTTTGAAGCTCAGGTTTTGATGGAATTTATCTTTTCGGAACTATGTTGAAATATGGGGAAGAATGATTCTAATCATGTTGTTTACCTTCATTACCTTGCATTACACACATGACAAAAGGCTTTTGACAATGATACGGCGATCATAACATTGCCTATGGAACCGGAACGTGAATTTGAAGAGAACAATGTTATCACATTTGAAAGGTGGGCCGGCGGCATTGATTGCCTGATTACCAAACTAATATTAGTGGAGTATAATCGTACTTTCTTTTGCACTGGAATGTATAAATAAATCAATAAAAGCGAAATCAAAATACATAAAATTATTGAAGATGGGCAATGAGTTACGAAAGACAATCTGCAATTAAAAAAAATAAGAAGCATAAAACATAGGTCATGAAGCCGATCCTTTATCGGAATTAGAAACTGAATATCAGTTTTAAAAAAAATCTCAAAAACAGGTAAATTTACTAATTTTTATAATTTCGTAATAGCATTAAAAAGTAAAGTTTCCTATTTATTATCATCGTAAGATATTAACATGGTGAGAGCCTCACTGAGAGAGGCCCCTTCATCCTTCGTGGAGGCTGTTGAAGTAATGTGATAATTAGGATCAGACGAGTTTCAACGAATGTATTTTGCTTGAAATACTGCTTCGAGAGAGGAAATAAAGTAATTTAGGGGTTACGCAAAGTGCATTTTGAAAAGTTAATTCCTTTATTACATTTCAATTGTTATGAGTGTATTTATGATGGATTTTGTCTACTGTTTTGTTGGAAATGAGAAAAAATAAAAATGAAACTGAAACTGAAAGACGTTTCAAGACTGTTATAAGATTCAAATATGTATAAATTCATTATGCATTGGGGGTTAGAATATCGTGAGCACTTTTGCGCCAAAACCAAATGCAACTCGGTCGTTAACATGGTACATTAAACAATAGTACTCAAATACATATAGTTTATCAAATTGAAAGTTCACAAATCAATTACATCGGACCTTTCTTGAGCTAGGATAGATGCGGGTAGGGTAGGTAATAGGGACTTTCCCTATAGAGGTCATTGTCAGTATTGCGGTGTGCCAATCTTTGGTGCATAGCTATGCTTCAGCCACACCCAACGAAGCGAGACCAGACCGATCAAAGATTTCGATTGATGCGGTGTCGGTCGGCATGGTAGGTTTGGTGTCGCATGTCGGTAGTATGACTAGGTCATTACATTCAGCATGTACAACAAAGGAAAGCGCACGCTTGAAAATTCACCCATGAACTCAAACCCTAGGCTATAAAATCGACTTGAATAGACACACACTGTGCTCCATTTGAATCATGTTGTGCAGTAATTGCACATTTCTTTCGATTCGATTTACACAATTCCCTCCTCCTTTTTGGAAAATTTCATCAACTGTCTCTTAATCCTTATTGGTTTTCTTTCAAAAGCAGCACTCCCCACAGTCAAGGTTTGCACATGAATAAGCAATAGCAGGCGTTCCTTAACATACAACAAAAGACTACAGGATGCTTGCCAATTTTAATTTAGAAGGACCTTGGTGACCAAGTTATGAATATTCCGTCTATTCACGTCGTTCTTAAAAAGACAACACTGCTCATCGCGCCCTACCCAGTAGCTCTGAGGAAGGTAAATTCCCCTGTCCTGTCCTTTAACGAACTTGACGAAAACATTTTGATTCATTCCATGTTATGCCTTCTGGCTTTCTAAGAGACAAGGCTTATCAACATTGTCAACCATTCTTGCATGCTTCCACCGTACAGGATCTATTCGTTTAAATGATTTTACTCCAGGGAGTAGAATGTTGTATTTAAACTCGAAGACGCCAATCATACATTTCGACTATAGATGACATTTTATTGAATGAATACTGGTATAAATGAACATCATCACATCGCATTGTGGAAAGAAAAAAAATCAGGATGCCTACTCTGTTTCATAGTATGCTTTTTATGATATTTATATTTTCGACGCTTTGCCGCCCCAACAGGGCCGGAAAAGGTAAATATACTTAATTTTTCCTTGATTTTATTAAATATATATACATATATATATATATAGAGAGAAATAGTCTGCTTCGGCATAAGGAATAAAATAATCACAAAAGGTTTAGTAAATGCCGTAGAAATAAAATCGTAGATTTTAAAAGGAGCGTAGCTCTCAAAAATGAAATGTAAAGTCGCACTCTTCGTCAGTGCCCATGATGTGACAAAAATAGAGAATTCAAATTCCGTTTCTGAAACAGTCGTGAAAAACACGTGAACAGACGTGTTTTTCACGACTGTTTCAGAAACGGATTTTGAATTCTCTTTTTTGTCACATCATGGGCACTGACGAAGATTGCGACTTTAACTTTCATTTTTGAGAGCTATGCTCCTTTTAAAAGCTACGATTTTATTTCTACGGCATTTACTAAACCTTTTGTGATTATATATATATATTTATATATATTATAATTATACTACATATATATGGCATATATAAATAGTAAATAATATATCTAAATTATATCTATATACTATATTTAAACAAATAATTAATAAATAGGTTAAAGTATTTTAAAACGATATCTCAGCCAAAGAATGTTATATTATTGTAGCATTTGTAGTATATTACCCTTTGCGTCCCTTTAAGGTGTGTGTTTAAAGACATTTGTATCAAAAAGGATAGCAGATGCATACTGATCTCGGTAACAAGAAAGCCATCGCCAATTTATTGATTTTAATTTATCTTATTACATATATTTTTTTTAATAATTAATGACTGTTACGTCGTAGTCATTCTTTATAATTGTAATTGAATCGCGACTTTTCAGCCGGGACCACACTTGGCTAAAAATATTGGCCAGAACTCTGAGGAGTTGATCACTGGTAGTAGGAGACAATACCATGCCTCGAATATACCAGGGTTTTTTTGTCATCTTTGAAAAAAAATGCTTTAGTACTCCATGGCCCAAGCACAGATCCTTTTAAGATTTTCCTTGGATGGCTTGTATATTTATATTAAAAAAGAAAACAATTCACAATCATAGAAATTTTACCTATCTGAAATTGTGGTAAATAGATGTTTAAACTTTCAAACATTAAACATTGTCCTTTGAAAAATATTTTTTTGTATTCATGGATAATGATAATAAAAATAATGATAAAAATAATAATAACAATGATAAAAATAATAATGATGATGATGATAATGATAATAATAATGATAATAATATCTAATAATAATAATACAAGGAGCTTTATATACACTTATATGTTTTTATAAGCACTCGATAAAATATGCTATTTCCCACAAATTACACTTATTGCACGTCTGCACAAGTGACAAATCTCATCATTACACAAATTACTAGAATTAACCCGTTTCGCATCATTTCATATCACGGGTATTAAGATCATTTTAATATTCTTGGTATAAGCGAATATTTGTACGAATCCCAGATCTACATGATCAGGATGTCAATGTTTTATCCCGGTAAAGTCTATTTATTTCATATAATATACAAAAGCTCTGTTTCTCCATGCCCATTGAAGATCAAAATGAGTGTAGAATAAATATGTCAGAACGAATAATTATGAACCTTTCATATTTTTGGGGCCACTTTATAAAACTTTAATTTCCTGTTTATTCAAGAGTGCAAAACCAGAAGATTGCGTGCTAGAAACATAGTGGGTTAGTTAGATCGATCTATACATTTTTAGATGCTTTTAAACATGCCAGTTAGTCAACGTTTTATATGCAATATTCAGCGAAAACTAACACTTCCATGATCAAATGTTACTTAATTTTATAAACCCGACCTCAGAAAAATAGTTTTAAGAGGATTAATATATACATATATATATATATATATATATATATACACACACACACATACATACATACACATACATATACATTTGAGGCCAGACGTTTAGAGACACCCAGGAAATTGACAAATGCCAAACATCATACAATTTACCGTAACTTATAAAATATCATGACAAATTTAATAGAAAACAAATGAGTATGTCATGCCCCTTCATCACATTGCTTTGTCATCAGGAGCTGAAAATTATTTAGGTGTCATTTTTTCCCCTAAATCTTCATATTTTAGACAAATTAAAGATAAAAACTTGACAAAAACATTTCATATTCTCAACACAAACATTTCAGATTACACTTTTTTTGTTCAGTGGTCATATATATATATATATATATATATTTATAAAATAGGTGTATTATTTCAAGCATCGCGATTGGCCAATACGCGTCACATGACATCCAATTTTTTTGGTGCACTGCACGGCAGTGCAAAAGGTGCGCAACGAAAATTGACATTGCACGCTCAAGCAAACCAATGCGGTAGAAGTCCCGGGAGAAGTCCAACAAAACTGTACTGTAATTTTTTAAGAATTTGTTTCTGTGTTGACAAAACTTGACAAAAACATTTCATATTTGTGCTAGTTACTTCTCAACACAAACATTTCAGATTACACTTTTTTTGTTCAGTGGTCATATATATATATATATATATATGTATATCAACCAAGGCTATCATAAATCTTTTAGTTGAAATATTGAATACAAAAGGCCGGACTTCCAGAATTAATAAAGATGACCAAAAACTTTTTTACAGAAAATGGGGGCTTGAATCGATTCATACTTTGTGCTAATGATCTAATGATGAAATATATTGGCTTCATAGAAATTTGACATTTTTAATAGAATAAATCGATTTACCAATTTCAAATGATATCAGTCACGAAATCGATCTTATTATCAAAGTTAATCGTGCGTACGAGTATATCGATTATTCAAAATTTGAATTTCAACCTTCATTTTCTTTGTCACCGAACGTTCCTTAACATTTGTTAATTTTATATCAATTCTCATCGTCACAGATTATTTTCAAGACTCATAATCTTCATTTTTTTTTCAAAATGAACGACAAAGAAACGTAATGTGAGGCTAATTTGTTATTTTTATTTCGTAAATTATTACGTGACAAATAATTATGAATTCAGAATTTTTCTGGTTCTAATATGAACTTAAACAGTGGCGTAGCAGGCGGGGGGGGGAGCAGGGGGCAAGTTGACCCCCCTGGCGGATTTCACTGGGAAAATAAAAAAACGGGGAAAAGAAAAAAGGGAGAAAGAGAGGAAGGGAAAGTGAAAAAAAGAAAGAAAAAGAGGAAAGGGGAAAGGGAAAAAGTGAAAAGAAAGCGACAGAAAGAAAGAACATAAATAGAGAAAATGGAAAGAAAGCAGGAAAATGAACGAAAAAACATTTGAGAAAGTACAAAATATCCTGAAATAATAATACATTAGCATGATTAGCAAAAGAGGGATATAAAATCAAAAGATATGACTTAATGGTGCAGGCAAGAATGGCGGGAAAATGTGAGAAAGAGGCAAAAAGAAACGGGAAATGAAGGAATAGACAAAAGCTAAATTGATAAATCAGAATATGACGAAAAGGGACAGAAAAAAAAAGAAAATAACTTAATAACACGACCAGGCTGCCGATGATTAAGAAATATGAAGAACGGGAAGAAATTGAGCATATTATAAGCTTGCTAAATTTTATGCAATAATGATCGCAATCAGGCCAAAAAAATCCTTAGCCAAGGGCTAGTTCTATACCCCCATGTCGATTTAACCTATAAGTAAAGCTTTACGCCTGCTAGATTTACCGTACAAAGCCTCTCAATGTTTACTTTGGCTAAATTTTCAAAGATCACATAATTAGAATTTAATTTCAAAATCTTTTTATAAAAGGCCAAATTTTTCTGGCTCGCTTCGCTCGCTGGTGACATTTTACAGATTTTACCACATTTGCTATGTTGTGCTGCGTCAAAATATTTCGTGTATTATCCGCAACTGCTTTGAAGTTATGTGTTGTGTATACCCGCGGTTTGATAATAAAGTGGCCATCTGCAATGTTTAAAAATATCGCGAGGTTCCGGGGGCTCCGTCCCGGACCAGTGACGATACCAAGGGGGAGGCACGGGGGCATTTGCCCCAATGAGTTAGCCCCCACTTCTCCCCCCCCCCGAAATTTTGAAAAATAAAAAAAGATTTGTAGTTAATATTGTCATAAGTATCCTAATAAATCTGCAAAGTGCTCCAAAACAGCTTTTCGTTCTTTAAATTTTGAAAAAAAATTCATTCACTGTTAGCTCCCAACAATGCATGTCAACATAAATCTGTCAGGTCATTATATGAAATTCAAAATTTCGCTCGCGCTACGCGCTCGGAGTAATTGTTGACTGAGATAAGTATATTATTTGTTCACACAAGGGCATAAAAATCCAGAGTTCAAATCAATATGCTCTCGCGATTAGAGTTTTCATTATTCGTTTTATACGAGATACACATCCGGCGTATTCATAAGTTTCATAAATCAACAATTTTCATCTCGCGCTACGCGCTCACATCAATTGTTCAGTTAGATAGCCATCCAGTTCATGATAAAAGTGCTTAGAACGTCCAGTTATCGTCTCAGGATATAGAAAAAATTTCAGCTCGCGCTTCGCGCTCGCATTATTTATTTGGTGAGATATAATCTGCATGATCCAATTCAAACAGCTGGTCATTAACAGGTCCCTTTTCAAGTCAGTAGTGCCTACATTGAAAAAAATAACTCAGGCTTCTCGCTCAAATTTTTGAAATGGGCAAAAAAAATTAGTGTTGCCATCCCCCCAAATGTTATTTTGCCTCCCCTAGGTTAAAAATCCTGGTGCCGCCACTGCGCTGGACCAAATCCGCATAGCACTGGCCAAGACCAAAAAAAGAAAAAAGGAATGGAAAGGAAGATTTAAGATTTGATGTTTTCTGAATAACTTGTCAAAATCAATCTCAGAGTTACATTCTCATGAAAAGGTGATTTTTTTTCTCGCTCGCTTCGCTCGCTCGGGACTTGTATTAAGCAACTTTTTTGCCGCGCGCGTCACGCTTTTCCCCCTCTTTTTTGTACTTATCACGCATTGAGCTGCTTCGCCCTAATGCTTGGGCACAATCATAAAATATCTTGTTCATACCATGATATGACCGGGACATTTTTGGCTCTTGCCCCCCCCCCCCTGGCCACCGACCACTGTTACGCCGCTGAACTTAAAACAATCATTTTTCACAATAATTTTGTTACCGTTATGATATATCAAGAGATTCTATAAAAGCCCTAAATTACATTTGGAGCAAAATTGAACATAATGGTTGGTCCCATTAAATAGAATTGAATAACAATTGTATTAAAGCGGTCCCAATAGTGACTGAATGACTAAATACTGTGTTACTGTAATTATCATTGAAACATTTCATCTATGTTTGTCTTCAGACAAGTTATCAGATCTGTCAAATTTCTTTGATTCTGATTGACTGAAAAGCATTGTTACTATGGTAAATGTCAGATAAAACAGGACTTGCATAAAACAAGCCCTATATCATGAAACGCTTCGTAGTCCCACTTTGCAGCTGTTACCCCGGCTCATTCTTACAGCAAAACTACCGCCAAACATTATGCGTTTTCTTTTTCAAATTCATGCACCGAGAAATAATATCATATCTTCTATCGCCATCCATCTTTGAAAAATTAGATTCTTTTCGTTTTCTTTGCTCGACTTTCGGAATCTCTGACGACTATGTTATCTTTAATCATTATTTTTTTTCTTCCTCCAATCGATCAACCTTTGCCAAGCATTAGAAAGCGTTTGCTTACATGAATAGATGAGACGAATCCCCTGATACTAAGGACACAGCGTCCACTTACCCAGTGAAAACAAATTTGACAAATAATACTTGGCTGTTTATAGATAAAGAAAATACAATATTCCCTTGACTTCTGGTAAATCTCCACCGAATTTGGGGCATTGTTCCAGTCTACGATTACTACACTACATTACGGTAAAAAAAAAAACGTATTTTCGAGGAATTACTGTTCTTTATATATATTTTTTTTTTCTTCTTTATTTTGTATTTTGTTATATTCATTTATATTCTTCTTTTTTATATAATAGTATCTGATGTGCGATCACCAAAAACTAATGATAACTTCACTTTGGTAAGACTGAAATGTCAAATATAATCCACATCATCGAACGTTTACCAAAGCTTGAGACATCCTCTACAAAAAAAAATACGAAGAAAGGAATTGTATACCAACAATATTGGATACTGAGTTCATTGAAATTGGTTATCATATGAAGTGCGATATTCTACCTTAGATCGCTAAGCTCCCTTGTTATGGTGGGAGCAGAGAGAGTTAAATAATAATACGAAATGTAAATTCAACCTCAGAAAAACAGCCAGTAAATCAAAAATGGTTTATATTAACGAAAGTCTGACACAATACCGATCGAAACTCTACTGGAAAGTGAAGAGGGGTCTAGAAAGCAAAGACTTCAAACTTTGGACACAGGACGGAAGAATTATAGTCAAGAAACCAAACGGCGAAAAGATCACTATTGTGAGAGAAAGAGACTTGGTGAGATTGAAACTAAAGGCATAACTGAACTCAGAACTAAATTGTATCGATATCTTTCATGAGTTTATTTATCTGATTGTCGTTGGTGTGGTGATTCGTCTTGAATATTTATACTTTTCGTCATTCTGTTAACGCTTTTAATACATGTTTGATGTTTGTTTTCGTTACTTCGATTTATGCCGGTAAAGTTTCCATGTACATGTTGTAAAAAACCGGTAAAGTATAATCAGAAAGCATTGCTCTGTACAGGTTGTAGAAGATTGATTCATATTGTATGCGCTGGAATAAATCACGCTCAGTACGATAACAAAAACGAACGTTTTGAAAATTGGAGGTGTTCTAGGTGTATTTTTGAAGAATTGCCATTCTTCGATGATTTGAAATCTCCTGAAACTACTGTTACAAATTTAGACAAAACCATAGAGCATTGCAATGGTTTTACGTTGCCTGAAAATGAAGCTATTCACTTTAACAGTAAAAACAACAAGGGTCTAACAGTTGTACATCTTAACATTCGAAGTGCAAGAAATAAGATCGAGGAAGTAGATAACTATTTGAAGAAAAATTCAGTCGATATGTTTACACTTTCCGAAACATGGATAGATGATTCCATTAATTCGAGTACTATAGATATTTCAGGCTATATGCTTGAGAGGAGAGATAGAGATAAACATGGCGGTGGAGTAGCCTGTTATATAAGGAAAAACATACCATATATAAGACGTAAAGATCTCGAAAATACTGACATAGAAATATTGTGGTTGGAAGTCAAAGTAAAAAATCAGACTCCATTTTTCGTTGGTACGATTTATCGAAAACCAGATTCCCCTTATTCATCCTTTTTCGATTGTTTGGAATCTAATTTAGAACAGGTTTTCTCTTATTCTAACAATATTGTCATCGGTGGAGATTTAAACTGCAACATGCTTTAAAAAAACTCTTTGTCAAACAAGGTCATTGAACTGTGTTCAATTTTTCACTTAACTCAACTTATTCAGGAGCCAACTAGAATAACCCCCTATAGTACCACATTAATTGATGTTATTTGTGTGTCAGATTCAATGGTGGAGATCACAAAGAAATCTGGAACAGAATCTGTTGGATTTAGTGACCACTCCCTCGTCTATTTAATTATTATGTATAATCTGCCAAAATCCCAGCCTGAAATCTTTTCTTTCAGGTCTTTCAGACACTTTGTTGAAGAAGATTTTCTGAAATACCTTTCAAATGTTCAGTGGAAAAGTCTTATCACTGAGAGTGATGATGTAGATACTAGCTTGGCCAAGTTTAAAGAAATCTTTTCTTCTTTGTCTCTGTTCGTAAAAAGCTGCGTGGTGCCCCATGGATTACAAATAGATATCTCGCCATAGCCAGAGACCGTGATTATTATAAGAAAAAGTTTATTCAACTGAAGAAAAAATCGACTAAGAATGTTCAAACGTGTCAAACAGAGGAAGGGCATATAAATGAAGTTTGGGAAAAATACAAATATCTCAGAATTAAAGCAAATAATTTGAATAAGAAACTAAAGAATCAATATTTTTATTCTAAATTGCAACGATGTGGCAACAACATGCAGAACTCATGGAAAGTATTGAAAGGCTTACTTCCAAAGAAAAAGGCCACAATCAAATCGAATATTAAAATAGGCACTGATATGATTTCAGATAAATCGCAAAAGCATTCAATGAAATGTTTGTCAACGTTGGAAATTGTATTTCTCGTTCCGGACACAAGAATTTTAATTCCCTGAATACGTTGTCCCAAGCAAATTCTACTTTTAAGTTTGAAGAAATCAAGACGGAATTTGTTAAAAAAGAATTGCAAAAAATAGATGTTAATAAAGCCGCTGGTTTAGATGACTTGCATCCTAAGCTACTGAAATCCGCAGCTGTGTGCATTGCGGAACCACTCACACATATTTTAAACAAATCTTTAAATTCGGGATGTTTCCCGAGCGACTTTAAAAAGGCTAAGATTGTTCCTGTACCGAAAGGTGGTGATTCAGGTGTATTAAACGACTTTCGTCCAATATCATTGTTATCTTGTGTATCTAAGATTCTCGAAAGGGCGGTGCACATGCAGCTTTACGAATACTTACAAAAATGTGAATTACTGTCACCATGGACCTATTAAGATGGACGATTAACGCGAGCATTTCTTTGACCCAATGATAGTCACCGTCACCTGGTTATGCGCATCTTAATGAGAACATACAGGTGTTGTAACAATAGCAATTACCATGACTACCAAGGGTATCTGATCACTCAAAGACGGAACAGTTTCCCGGTCTTGACTTTTGTTGGCTGATCCCCCGTTTCAGTATGTGCCTTTCAGCCAATTTGCTTCATATATGGATCAGCAAACTTGAGAAGCAGACGATTTTTATGATATAAAATATGATATTATTCGATCCGCTAACTACCGCTCACACATAAGGACCTCAATAACATTGAAAGATACACGATCTACACATGTTATGTGCCACGTATATCTGGAATATTATGGAGAAACTTGGGAAAATTGAATTTTAAATGGTAAACAATCAATCACAATATTGCCTCTATATCAAAATATGCAGACATTTCCCCAAATAAAACACATGGAACTAAGATTAACAAAGGTAAACAAAAACTGCACATCGATTATCCATTATTTCATTGATTTTCTATCAACTGCGCATATAATTTGTGAAATATAAATGTCCAATAACGAACTAATTCAGTCCCTTCTCACGGTGACGATCATAGGACCAAAGAAGACTAGTATGAAGAGAATGTTATTCAGATAACAATTACCGTCACCTGTTAGTGAATTCATTATCTAAGCGATGAATGTCCATCTCTTCATAGGTCCATGCTGTCACACAGGCAATCAGGCTTTCACCCTAAGCATTCAACAGCCACATGTTTAGTTGAAATTACTGACTTTCTGTTAAACAATCTTGATTCTGGTCTTATAACAGGGTCAACTTTTCTAGATTTAAAAAAGGCCTTTGATATTATATCGCATGAAATTCTCTTATCAAAATTGCCTTTTTATGGTATAAAAACGTCTGAATTAGAATGGTTTGCTTCTTACCTTTGTAAAAGACAGCAATGCGTTTCTTTCCAAGGTGCCCTGAGTGATTTTGAGAATGTTTCTTCTGGAGTCCCACAAGGGTCCATTCTGGGGCCCTTACTTTTTTGTCTATCCGTAAATGATATGTGTAATTTACAATTTGAAAATGAAACAAAAATTGCCCTCTACGCCGATGACACGGCATTGTTTTGCAACTAACAAAGATTTTGAGAATTTGTTAACGAAACGCTTGTGTTATGAATGTGGAGCGTTGTGGCCCAGTGGATTAGTCTGCGGACTTTGAAACAGAGGGTCGTGGGTTCGAATCCCAGCCATGGCGTAATTTCCTTAGGCAAGAAATTAATCCACATTTTGCTGCGCTCGACCCAGGTGAGGTGAATGGGTACCTGGTAGGATTTATTCCTTGAACGTATTAGCGCCTATTAATATGGCGGCTCAGCTACAGCCGGGTTATTATGATACCAAGTATGAAAGCGCAGTTGAGTACTATGCACATAGTAACTGCGCTATATAAATGGACATATTATTATTATTATTATAAATGTACTAGTATACTGGGCATGAAACTGAAATGAAAAAATATATAATATAGACTCTTAATTTCATGCGACTTGCATAAAGTTGCATCAGTTTAGTTTAATGGTGAAATTCATAATCCTTCTACAGTGTACGATGCCCTTAATGAAGCTCCCATCTCTTATACAATTTCGATAATAACTTGACTGAAAGCCTGATTTGTAGATTTGTCCAGAATGTCCAATTCCACTTGGGACGTTCTGCCACTTGAAAATATACAGTTTATATTGTTCGTTTTTCCATGTTGCATCATCAATAAAATCATTCGCTATTTTTTTTTCAGTTGGAGTCGCACGGAGTTGCATAGTTTTATCATTCTAAAACGTGATGAATGAATAAACTTCCTTCTTCGAATATACAACCATTGTAATCATTCTGAAAGCAAAATCATGTGATATTTAAATTTGGTTCTCTGTTGTTTACATGTGCTCGCATCTTTAATAGCTCCATCCATTTACGGATTTGCTTAATAAAGCAGAAAAGAGGAAAGAAATATGAATAAAAACGGAAGAACCGGTTTGTTCCAGTATTCTTCAAGAACATTTTGCATATATATGGCATTGAACTTCGCGGACGGTCATTATCTCAAAAGCTATTCAATCTGTGATCATCAACATGAAAAGCGACCTAAAATTACCCACTAGCGTAAGTTTCTTTAGGATGAGTTCAGTATTCATGAAAATATTAACAAAAGTTCGGCAAATTTGTCACCGTTAGCGCAAGCTCCTAAAAAAAGTCTGAAATCCTCAACAAGCATCACGATATCATCATTTTGCAAACAGATAGAAGCAAAAAAATGTGAGTAAAACGTAGTGCTGACCGATTCTCTAGCATTTTGGCGTTCATCTGATATAAATATTTTACCTTTTGAGCATGATTTTTTCTATTCAGAGGTAAATGAAAGGGACTCGCCTGGCGAGTGAAGTGCTTATGAATTGTATCATTTTTTTACAAACATATTATTAAAAGGTAACGGTAATTGTTTATTGATAAACTTGTACATTAACTGTCCTAGTTGAAAAGAATATAAATCTTTAACCTTCAAGACTTTATTTTTCAAAAACAGAATATTTGTATGTGCCCAGAATTCTGCATGACTAATAATACGAATCACTCTTTTTTGTAATATAAAAAGTCTATTAATTTGAGAATTCGCTGCGTTACCCCATGCAACAACTCCGTAATTCAGATAAGGTAAAATTAACGTTGAATATAATGATAACAAAATATAATGGGCTAAGAAGTGACTTAATTTTCTAATGACACCAATGTTGCGAGCAATGATTTTACAAATATTATCAATATGTGTTTTCCAAGAAAGTTTTTCGTCAATGATCAGTCCCCAAAATTTAGTAGATCGCACTCTTTGAATAACAGTATCATTTAAAATAGTACATCTTTTGGTACAGTCGTAATCTTGTTGCTAAATAGCATGTAGCTAGTTTTTTCTAGGTTAAGAGAGAGTTTGTTAGCTGTTATCCAACTAGAAACATTTTTAAGTTCGTCATTGAATATTTGCGTCAATTGCTCTGGGTCGGGGAGCGACAAAAATATATTAGAGTCATCAGCGAAAAGTATAAATTGAAGCAATCTAGATGACATATCAATATCATTTATATAAGTAATGAACAAAAGTGGGCCAAGAATGCTGCCCTGTGGAACTCCACAAAGGACAGGTTTACGTTCAGAAATATTACCATCAAGTGAAACGAACTGTGACCGCCCGGTTCGATAATTCTTGAACCACTTTAGTGGTCCCCTCTAATTCCGTAATGAGAAAGTTTATAAAGGAGAATGTTATGATCAACTGTATCGAATGCTTTTGAAAAATCTAAGAACAAACCACTCGTATTCAAAGACTTGTCATAAGCTTTGGCAACTGTTTGAACTAAAGAAAGTATTGCATGGGAAGTGCTACTCTTTTCCCGGAAACCAAATTGAGTATCGGATAGGATGTTGTGCTTTAAAAAAAATATATGGTTCGTATGTGAACCAATTTTTCAAGAATTTTAGATCAGTTTGTAAGCAATGAAATGGGTCTTGCTAAATAACTATCACTCTTTTTGAAGACTGGTATTATCTTAGAAATTTTCATTGATTTTGGAAAATTTCCCAATGATAATGACAAATTGAATATATAAATAAGAGGGTCAATTGTATAATTCATAGTTTTCTGTAAAAGGTTGTTATCAATGTTATCAAATCCTGCACTTTTATTTAATTTTAGGCTAGATATAATTTTAATTATCTCCTGAGCGTTCGTATGAGAGAAAAACATAGAACTTTGATTTCTATCCCCCTGATATTGATGAAATGAATGGGAATTTGTTGGTATACTTCTAGAGAGCTCAAATCTAACTTGTGATAAATAAGTAATGAAAATATTTGCCATCTGAACTTTATCTTCAATAATAGAATCATTATGCATAAGATTAGTTATCTTTAAAAACTTTGGTCCATTATTGATGGTAGAATTGATCAATTTCCATGTTTTTTTAAGATCATTCTTGCATTGATTAAATTGATCATGGTAATATGCCTTTTTAGCAGTACGGATGACCCCTGTAAGTTTATTCTTATAATTAGTATATTGGCTCCGAGTATTCTCAGTTAGTCTTGATAAAATATTTATAGTATAATCGATTTTTTTTTATTTATCGAACGAAGAATTGAATTCGTTATCCAAGGTAATCTGGGTGATCTTTTATAATTTTTGGACTTGGGCTTTGCAAAAGGGATACATTTATTAACATGACTCATGAAGATATCAATAAATGTTTCGTAGGACTCGTCAACACATTCTGTACTAAATACATCATCCCAAGTTTCTTCTTCTAAACTCTGTTTCAAACGAGATATATTTATATCACTATATACACGCCTCTTAGGTACATAATCGGGAAAGTTGTTTGGCTGATATTGATTAGAACAATACATGAAAATTGGGAAATGATCAGAAATGTCTGAGATAATTATACCAGCTTTAAATTCTGAACGTATATTGGAGAAAAAAATTGTCAATCAGAGTTGCGGAAGTATTAGTGATTCAAGTGGGTTTAGAAAAAAGTGGCAAAAAGGAGGCAGAAAGGAATGTCTCTAAAAAGTCATTTGAAAAAATATTAGTATCACTCGCTAACAGGTCATAGTTAAAGTCTCCCATTATGATACATCTTTAGTTTTGAACAGAATGATAATGTAGTAAATTATTTAAAGTGTCTAGAAAATCAGCACTATTGCTGTGAGGAGGCTTATAAACAACTCCCAATACAGTTTTTCTGTTATCACGATCACTAATTTCAATAAATAAAGTTTCTGTAGTTTCATTCATTAAATTCATTCAATAATAACATACTCAAATTGACTCGGCACAAAAATTGCAACACCACGACCAATTTTATCAACACGATTATTTGTAAGTATATCATAACCTGGGAGTGCATTTATATTAATATATTTATCTGACAGCCATGCATGTATCAGTTAAACCTATTACTGTATTTTGGGGAACACCTGAGTTATCTAAAAATAAACGAAATTGTTCAAAATTCTTGTTAAGGCTTCTGATATTAAGATGCAAAATAGACAAGCAGGAAGAAGGTAAACCTTTGAAAATGTTTTTGGCTGAAGCCTGAGTGTATTAGTTTGAGGATATGACACTCGAAGTCCCATCATTTGGATCTAAATCAATTGTTAGTTCATCATTATTAGCACCAATATAATTAATAACATCATTGGAATCATTGGAAATGTTCGTAATCATATCAAAGTCAATCATTATTTACATAAAACACCAGTTATATAAACATATATGCGTAAAAGAGTTTTACTGAATTTTGTTCAGATCCTCTTCTCGATGAATAGCAACGGGTGGAACATTCGGGCTCTTCCTCACCAGAATGGTGCCATTCATTGTCCATAAGAACTTGTATCCCGCCTTCTTTCTCTCGTCATTCACCTTCTTCAGGAGAGACTTCTTAGCTGGAGCTAGATTTTCGTTGAGGAACACCTTTCCTTCATCTCTTGAGAATCCCAGGTGACGGGTTGATGTTTCCCTCAGTTTTTTCCGGCCTGAGTATAGAGTATATCTCATCCTTCTGGTCGTGAATCTAACGATGATTGGTCCGGCTGGACCACCTTCTCTTCTCTGACCAAGTCGATGTGTCACATCAATGTCGTCGTTGGATACCTCTGGTGAAATTTTCTTCATGACGTGAAGGACATCCTCCCTCACATTCTCACCTTCCTTCTTAGGAACACCAGCCACTTCTAAGTTGATCCTTCTGTGATATTGATCCAAATCATTCACTTGGTGTTCAAGTGTCGTCATCTTTGCTTTCAGATCCTCATTTTCTTTCTTCATACTCATAGAAGCATTCTCACTACTCAGCCTTTTCACCTCGCAGGTGAGCTCATGACATGCTTTTTCCATTTCAGCAAAAAAAAAATTAAGAACATGTCGATAACGGTCTTTTTGCGGGAAGGCGACGTCCTCACCGTTTCCGGCAGTTTATGAGATGATATGGATTGATTTTTCTTAGGTCCTGGCATACTCTGTTTATCGATGACGTCACACTGACCCGACCTGATTTGGATGATATTAAAGGCCTTCTTGGCAAAATATCATCTCATAAACTGCCGGAAACGGTGAGGACGTCGCCTTCCCGCAAAAAGACCGTTATCGACATGTTCTTAATTTTTTTTTGCTGAAATGGAAAAAGCATGTCATGAAATTTTTTCCTGGTACCATTCTCGAACCTAAATGTGACGTCATTATGACGTAATAAGCAAAAACATTCCAACGTGCTTTACGCACATAGACGCGTCCTTATTCTGGAAATTGGGTCGCGCATTTCGTTCCCGGAGAGGCGTTTAGAGTGTTTTAAAATGAAATAAACAAATATCAATGAAACAAAAATCTTTCTTTGTCAGAAAGTTTCAGAATGAGGACAGAAAATAATACACTAGCTGCTAAAAGCACAAAAATATGGTCAAAACATAATTTGCGTCTTCTCGAAAATGTACATATTGCGCACGTGCGCGCTATATAGGTCCCTTCTTGCGGGAAGCCGACGAGGAATCGAAACAAATCTGAAAGGGCTTCCCCTCTTATATATATATATATATATATACATATTATGATTAAAACTGTTAAGAAAATCTATTAACTGAATACACACCGTTTTATATGTTCACAATGAGAAGTTTACTCCTGAAGATTTCATACGATCACTTCGCATCCTTAGTATACAAATAGTTCAAACATGGCAGGGGTAAGTGAGTACACATTGATATCATCCACATTTCTATTCTCGCCCTTCCCTATCATGACAAGAAATTCCCGTCCCTCGTTGGCTAAGTTATTTTCGCTTCTGAAAAACTCATGAATGCAAACAAATATGACATCCGGCTCTTGTAAAACACCCAAATCCGCGATGAATGATGCATGTACTGATGATAACATAAATGATAACCCATTTTTAAAGGGGAAGTTCACCCAGACACAAGTTAATTGTAAAAATAGCAGAAAAAATATTTGAAAAAGTATTTCCGAAGGTTTTAGATAAATCCATCAAAGAATTAAAAAGTTATTAGTATTTTAATTATTTGATTTGAGACGTTGTATTCGAGCAGAATTCCTACATAGCGTATGGTAAAAAAAAATAAATGAAGTGTCATTTTTTTCAGAAAATTGAAAATGATTTTTACTGTACCTTTTGTATATCAATAGAAATATCATTTCTCACCCGATCATGAAAAGAAAACCAAAAAAGTCATCAGAAACCATTCAAAATGAAATCCATGCAATTTGAAATTACATAACTTATGGAGCACCTGCCCGTTTATAACGCCACAAATCCAAAAACTTAAGATTCTAAAAACTTTCTAAATCTTTAACGGATTTTCCTCAAACCTCCACCAATAGTTTTAATCATTTTGATTTTGATTGATTTATATTTATTTTTCTTCTACATAACAATAAAATATAACGTTAATATGAAAAATATATTTTGCCAATAAATCAGGCATATATCATTGAACATAAAATTTTAGCGTAAAGTCATACCGTGTTTACATAAAATTTTAGCGTAAAGTCATACCGTGTTTACACTTGATCGGCTTTTGGTTTGCGTTTACACGTTGTTACAGCTCGCGGTTCAGAACCGCGAGCCGATGCAAAAACCTGAAATGATACGCACACCAACAATATACGTCAATAAAGACAACACTGGATCAGTGCGCTTACAATTACGTCACAATGGTAAAGTAAATGAAATGCGCACAAATTGCCGATGCAGAATCGGCTTTCTGTTTACACGTAATTAAAAAGCCGATTCTGCATCGGCTCGCGGTTCTGAACCTACTACTTTGGTGGTGCAAATTGCCGGTTCTGAACCGCGAGCCGATGCAAGTTACTCGCGTTTACACGCTATGAAAAAGCCGATGCTGAATCGGCTCGCGGTTCAGAACCGCGAGCCGATTCAAAAGCTGGTTAAGTGTAAACACGGTATAGTGATGCGCGTTAGTATCTCGCGCGTGATGTTGATTTTCAAACAATTACTGTTTACACTTATACCGTGTTTACACTTAATCGGCATTTGAATCGGCTCGCGGTTCTGAACCGCGAGCCGATTCAGCATCGGCTTTTTCATAGCGTGTAAACGCGAGCAACTTGAATCGGCTCGCGGTTCAGAACCGGCAATTTGCACCACCAAAGTAGTAGGTTCTGAACCGCGAGCCGATGCAGAATCGGCTTTTTTTACTACGTGTAAACAGAAAGCCGATTCTGCACCGGCAATTTGTGCGCATTTCAATTACTTTACCATTGTGACGTAATTGTAAGCGCACTGATCCTGCGTTGTCTTTATTATGACGTATATTGTTGGTATGCGTATCATTTCAGGTTTTTGCATCGGCTCGCGGTTCTGAACCGCGAGCTGTAACAACGTGTAAACGCAATCCAAATGCCGATTCTGCATCGGCATTTGGTTCTGAACCAAATGCCGATTAAGTGTAAACACGGTATTAATCGGCATTTGGTTCAGAACCAAAAGCCGATGCAGAATCGGCTTTTGGTTTATCTTGCACTGCGTTTACACGTTGTTACAGCTCGCGGTTCAGAACCGCGAGCTGATGCAAAAACCTGAAATGATACGCACACCAACAATATACGTCATAATAAAGACAATGCTGGATCAGTGCGCTTACACTTACGTCACAATAGTAAAGTAAATGAAATGCGCACAAATTGCCGTTGCAGAATCGGCTTTCTGTTTACACGTAGTAAAAAAGCCGATTCTGCATCGGCTCGCGGTTCAGAACCTACTACTTTGATGGTGCAAATTGCCGGTTCTGAACCGCGAGCCGATGCAAGTTACTCGCGTTTACACGCTATGAAAAAGCCGATGCTGCATCGGCTCGCGGTTCAGAACCGCGAGCCGATTCAAATGCTGATTAAGTGTAAACACGGTAAATATTGAATATTAAAATTGACGAAAAACTAATGTTCTTACCGACGATAACGTCGCAGTCTTCAAAAGTCAACCAATAAAAATCACATCACTTTCTTTGTTGTCCAATCAGCTTTCATACGATCTAAAATTTAACAGTTATTTCCAAGTACTTTCGGCTATTTGTTGACAATATTCAGAGCAAAGTAAAAACACGTCTTCTCAAGGCTGCAGTAATCAACAAAAAAGCCTATTAAGTATGGAAGGTCCCCCGAGTTTGCGCAGTCACCAAGTCTTCGCACACGCGTATCTGCTCGATTATTGTACGCCACGACCACAAACTTTATACATGCAATACATAGAAAGTCCGACTGAAAATGGTAGAAAAATAAGGAATTTCAGGCATTTCTCATCGAAATCCCCGAATCGTGTGTAAAGAGAAATGGTGCTCAGACATGGGCCACCATTTTTGTCTCGCCTGCATAGCAGAGCGAGATTATAGGCGCCGCTTTCCGACGGAAGCGGCGGCGTCAACATCAATTCAAATCTTTACCTATAAGGTTAGGTTTTTGAAATGACATCTTCACTTATAGAAAGTATATGGACCTAGTTCATGAAACTTGGACATAGGGGTAATCAAGTATTACTGAACATCCTGTCTTGGTTTCAGGTCAAATGACCGAGGTCAAAGTTCATTTAGGGTCAATGAACTTTGGGCAAGTTAGGGATTTTTGTTGAATTTCCATCATTACTTTAGATTTTTATGGAGCTAGTTCACAAAACTTAAACATAAGAGCAATTAAGTATCACTAAACATTCCTGTGCAAGTTTCAGGTCACATGACCAAGGGCAAATGTCATTTAGGGTCAATGAATTTTGGTCATGTTGGGGGTATTTGTTGAATTGGCATCATAACTTAGACAGTTTAGTTCATGAAAATAGATCTCGTCCCTGGGGTAATCAAGTATAATGCTTGTTTTGCACACATCTTAGATCACATGATCATGGTCAAAGTTCATTTTGGGCAGTATTTTATCATCATATGAATATTTTCTTGCTGAATAATTATTCAATATTTGATTTCAAAGTCAGCACTGCTGCTATATTGAATCGCGTAATGCAGGCGAGACTGCCCGATATGTACCACTTGTTTTTGTTCAATCTTAAAATGACTGGCTGAGGTTTTTTCCAAGAAAATATATTTCTTTCAATTTCTTGGCACACTTACTCATAAAAATATGCGGAACATTATAAACTGAAATTCTTTGTGAAATAAAAAGAAATTCATGATAAATCTTAACTTGTGCGGACATAGGGCCCCCTTCATACATACAAATAACTTTTACCAAAGATAGCAACACATTGAATTACAATCTGCGCATACTCTAGATAATTTAAATATAAATCTACGATTTATCACGTGGTTCACCTTTGACCAATTGGACAGCAAACTCCTCAGAGTAAACAAATGGATGAATAAATACATTTTCCTGATTGAAAGAGTACGTGCAGTGCACTTACTATTGAAAACAAAATCATTTCGATTTTTCTGTTCTCATTTACCTATTATCATAATTCAACATGCTTTCTACCACCGCCGCGGCGGCGCGCCGCACAGTGGGCCAGAATGAGTTGAAAGTGCGCCAAAATTATATTCCGTGTTAAATTTTTACTTTAACATGTTGTTTGGGCGTAGAATCGACTGAACATAATTTAAAGCCGATATGACATCACCCTTGTATCAAATTTTGATTGGCTACTCAAAACCTATCTGTGAGAAGACAAATTTCGCTAAAAAATGTGTATATATAAACTTTGTGTTATGTGTTACTTCAAGATTAACCAGAGTGAATGTTGGTTTATGCTTCTCACATGCCTAAAAAGTGTGTATGAGATCCTGAAAATAATTTTATGGCATCAAAATGATCATTAGTTTTGAAAAAAATACTTTAAAATCTGAAAAATATTAACCGTGCTTTATAAAACTGTGTAGACTTGGGTAAAACACAGAGTATAACACCTCGAATGTATCACTATGAGGAGGGTTTTTGGCTGAAATTATTCTACGAGTAACTTTTATCTCTGGAAGAGGGGTGGGTAGCCTTTATATGCGTTATCAACCATCATTTTGTTTACATTATACCCGGAATTCATGTAATTTTTATGAAATGGAAGGGGAATCGTCCTCGCCGTCCCGGCTCGCCGTGCAAAAATGAACGGCAATGTACACCCCGTACGGTGCGCTGCGATGACTGCGCGGTATAAAAATGACCGTTTTGGGGGTGATATGTCAAGTAAAATTGGCTCTAACATAAAAAACGGGCAAAAACGGGCAGCTAAATTTGGTATCGACTTAAAGCTTAGACGTCGGGGAAAATGATGCTGATAGAATTTAGACGGAAATTTACGAAAATACAAACGTTTCTTATGTAAATGCAAAAAACATGGATTATCAGCCTATTTCGAGGAATAATTATCCTATAAACCTCCTGAAAGGTGTCTTTTATCTACTAAGAACCCGTTCACACGAAAAAAGAATACATCAGGATTATGTGGGAGCCATTTCAGATTTCTTTATGAAAAATTACCTGTGAAATGGCCTGTTTTTCAACTAGGTTGTCATTTACGCGGCATTTCGCAAAATGTAACATTTTACGATTTGAGGTAGGAAATTAACAACCTTTATGCAAATTTCGGAAAGAAATATTTTGCTGAAGTATTCTTCAAAGTGTTGTCTTTCAGCTGGGCATGACAAAAATTAAAAATCTGAAATTGCCCAAAATAACTTTTGGCGCACTTTCGTTTCGCCCCGGCCCACTGTGCGCCGTGACAAACTTGAAATCATATGCTTATAAAGCTTGTTGTTTATAGAACAACGTCTTTCAGTTATACGTGCATTCATTCTTCGGAAATTATTTATGACATTTCCACTCTTCTATGTCTAGAGTCTTTGTTTATTTAGATTTGGCATTCTATTATCCTACGGTATGCCTGTCTATTGTTAAAGCACAAAATACCGAACTTTAGCTTTTCTTCTTTGTATCCCGCTAAAAACTGGCTGCGAACTTTACGATATCGTACCGCGGTGTTCCAAAGTACTAGGGGATGGGGGGGGGGGGTGAAACGCGTACCAACAAAAATGGGTACTGGCCTGGCCCCGCCTTCCCTAGATAATAAGACTAAAACAAGTACATTTTTGTAGACGAAATAACTTCCTGGTCTATGGAAATATTTCATCAATACTGACAATTTAATTGGGAATAATGTAAAATATTTGTTGTTGATGAGAAAATTAAAGTATAAAAGTTGTAAATTCAGACATTGGGTGCGAGATTGTGCAAAGTAGATCTAGTCTTTTTCCAGAGCATTTCAAAATCAGTAACGATACAATGTAAATATTATACAAAATAATTTGAGGATGAACATGCTATTAGGTCACTATTTTTTTCATATGTCATCTTCTTTTTTTATGTATTTACATGCCATTATAATTACAATCGATCAAATATTTCGTTCATAATTTGATAAGCATAAATGATTACAAACAAAAGACTCCATTTTAAAAGATTATCAAAAAGTGCAAAATAACACCCTTAAAATTTAAAAATTGTTGTTTGTTCGTTTTTGGAAAGATGGACTGCATGTGGTCATGTGGGCCAATTTCAGTTTAAAGAGCACGATTCGCCCTTATAACGATATACCAAAATGTCACAAGATATCCTATCAATGTGGCATTCATTAGAATTCCTATAAAAAAATAGTATTCCCTGCCGAAATCAATTTTGAAAATAATCTACCAATATTATTGAATTGAAAATTATACCCCTCTTGAGTTACCTTGTAAATTTTGATTTTATTTTTTGAAGAGTGTAAGCATAAGTAAAAATGCAACACAACAAGGGGCATTAGGTGCATTCCAGCGAAGATTGCGCTGGACACCTGAGATTGGCGGTCAATCCCAGTTACACTGCAGTTGCACGCTGTCACATTGATTTAGTTAAGCATAATAATTTAGGTTAGCATACGGATCTTAGTAAAGCACAAACTTCTTAAGAATCAAATTCTACTTAATCTTTTGGGGTAGATGTCTTTAGGTTTTAATGATGGGTAATTAATGTTTTCGTTGAGAGTAGGGTTCTAACGTAAGTATAATGATCTTCAAGGTTAAGACATTTAAGTTAAGATACGTTTTTTTAATTGTTTGGTTTTAAGAGTAAGGTGGTTAGAAATGGCGACGCTACATGGGGCTTAAGAACCTTATACACTGTTAAAAAAAACCGGATTTTACAGAAAAATAAGAAGATTTTGCAGAAAGCAATAACAGAATCAATCTGTAAATTCATATAAGACAAGAATTTCTCAGCAATTTAACAGAACAGGTCTTTTTAAAAAGGGGAAAAGGGTGTTTTATTAAAAGAAATTTGTAAGGTTCCATACACCAAATACCAATTTCCTGTAATTTTACATGATATAATGTAAGATTACGCAATCTGGTAAGATTACAGGTATTCGCGAGACTCTGCTGCAGGAACTTCTTTTATTTTAAGGATAAATTTTCTCACAGTGTTCTTAAGTTTAAAATATTGAACTAGACTAAAACTCTATATGCTTCGGAAACGTATTTTAAAGGAGAAACCTTAATCAGTCCGTATAAGCTTAAGGTATGTTCAAAATAAAACTATGCTTCATGAAAACCCCACTTAACTCTTCATTCTTTCCGAAATATCTTCTATTTTCTTTCTTATACAAGAAAATTATGTATTATCAAACTATTAAACATTTTATGCGTTTAAGGATTATGATGAAAACCTTTAAAAACTTTATGCTTATTACAATCATTGCAAAGTCTCCATAGAAAACCCAGTATATCACTTTGGAGAAAATCCTTAAAAACTAAGAAACATATTAGAAACTCATAAAACATTTCAAAGCCTTGGAAAAACCATTAAGCCACTATATCCTTATAGAATCTGATACATGGAAACATTGAGAAAAACCTCACAACTTTACAAAACTTAAACCTTTTAAAAACATTTTTTAATAAAATGATGGATTATTATTAATTAACACGACCCAGAACAGTCTTCTCTATTTGGTAATCTTCTTTCTTCTCTCTGTCTTTTCCCGGTTTTTCCTTCATTTTCACTACTTGCAAAAAAAGTGATAAGGATGCGGTCGCCTCCTTGCCACTGATAATGCCGTCAGTGGATGTTTTATGTTGGAAAAAGTTAACGAGAGAGCGAAGAGGGCGAGGTAAAATGAAGCGCTAATCTCAAAATGCTGATAAAAAAAAAGAACGTACCAACCAATAATTAAGGATAAAATACCTCTTTCGAATTTTTTCTTCAAATTCCCTATAGTCATGGGTCTGGGAACGAACTCCATAAGAAGGTGCTGGTTATTTGAAGGAAAAAAATAGGACAAGCAAAAAAAAAGTTTTCCCTCATAAATGAAGGTGATTTTGCCCTAGAAAATTTTACAAGCAAAATAACAAAGCTAAATAAGACAAAAATATAGAAAATTGTTTTCACTAAAAAAAAAAGAAGATAATTCTGACCAAGACAAATTTGATGAGCAGAAACCCAATTTCCCATGGCTATGTGACTACAGTACGCCAGAGTTGATGACTGAGTCGATTTGCTTGGCGGTAACTTTGACGGACAGGTGCTATCGTGGATAGGGTAAAGAAAGCCCTCCGGAATAATACATAGATTCTGTGAGATCTTTAAAAACATTATTAATCCTTTCTGTTAAGGAGTTACCAAACAGAAAATCACGTTGATCTTTTCCTATTCCTACTCGATATTACCTTGAACATGAATTAAGTGCTTCTATAAGACCGAGAGTATTATCATAAATCATCAACCAACCGTTTACGTACAAATAAGTATGTTCGAATCCCACATAGCATAACAAGAGATATGTCCCCAGAATATTATGTTTGAACATATTAAGATATGGGCCGTGGTTCATAAAGGGCTGCTGAAATATTACACAATGCCTTTATTTGGTGTAAACTTTTCGTGTAAAATGGATTTCCCCCTTTGTATTGTATATACTTGCATTTTCTTTTCGTTTCATATTATGTAAACACGTTTCCTGATAAATGGAAAATAGCAAAAGTTTCTCCAGTCTATAAGAGTGGTGATTAAGAAGACATCGGAAAATACAGACCTACGACCGTCCTTCCTGTTGTAGAAAGAGCAGTTCATATTAAAAATCAACTGTACAAATTTCTCCAAAGACATGAAAGAAAGCATATATTGTTACGAAAGCAATCTGGTTCTAGACCGCATCACTCAAACCAAACTGCATACATATTAATGATGACATTTTGAGAGGCACGGTTTTGTCACTGGAGCAATTTTTGTTGATCTGAAGAAGGCATTTGACACAGTTGGCCATCATATACTTTTAGAAAAATTATTTTAAAAAATCATGCTGGTGTGTCAAAGGCCGTGAAATAGAGTCGTTCAGATCGTATTTAGAAGAGAGAGCACAATTTGCCCAGATTACCTTTGGAGTGCATTAAGGCTCAATATTAGGGCCGTTAATGTTTGTAATTTACATCAATATTCTTCCATTGGATTTCACTGAACTCGAATGCAAAGTATGTATGCACATGATACCGTCTTGCTTTTTAGAGCAAAAAATGTTGATGAATTACAAAATGATATGCAAGTTGGTCTGCAGGTAGCAGAAAAATGGTTTACCAATAATAAGCTGACACTGAACTCAAAGAAAACAAAACTTATGTAGGCACTCGAAAAAAGCTTTAAGTATTTTCTAATATGGATTTGATGCTCTCCAATCAGCTTATTGAGAGAGTGAGGAAATTTAAATATCTCGGTGTCATGCCTGATGAGCAATTAGTATGGAAAGAGCACGCCGATTATATAGCCAGTAAAGAATAGGGTCTTAAGACGATCTGCAAAACCGGTTTTACCAAATGAAATTTTGAAGATGCCACTTCTAGATTATTGCGATGTTGCATGTCAAATACCTCATCGAAAGTAGTAAAGTTACAAAATAGAATGGCTAGAATGATTCTGGGTGCACATACGTACTCACATAGTTGATGTGTTTAGAGAAATAAAGTGGCAAGAACTGCCCATTCGATGGAATCAACATAAAATATTCCAAGTATATAAATGCCTGAAAAATCTTGCACCCGATTATCCTAAATGTATTTCCCCCCCTTTTTTCAAAATCGTTTTTTTTTCTGTGTAGGGGGTTTCGTTTATCTCAAAACCGATTGATTCGTTGCTAAGATTTTAAGAAATATTTATTCTGTTTTTTTTTTTTCAATTCTTTTGAGTTCCATATTTGTATAGATATGTATATTTATATGTAATTGTGCGATAGATTGTGTAAACATAACTGATTCAATAGTATTGATTTTAAAAAATTGCATGTCTCGCGGACAGGGCCGTTGTGGAAGGCAGTTCTGAAACTGGCAATGCTACCCTGTATAAATAAAACCACAAATGAATAGATAAATAAATAAATGTACAGGACCCCAAATGAAACAATATTTTACTTCTGATGGGGCTACCCTGTTAAAAAAAATACAAAATACATAAATAAATAAATAAGCCACAGATTCAGGATTTCTTTGAAAAGGAAGCCTTTTTCCTCGAAATGTGACAACCAAAAAAAAGGGGAAGGATTTCGTCTGAAAAAAAATTGACAAACAAGAAAGATTAATAAATATTTTGACTTATAGTATGATTAGCAATTATTGTTGTTCTTCATATTTTAAGATTATCCTTTTAACCATTCGAATAATCTTGATAATCATTATAACTATTATCATTGTCATTATTACTGTCTTTATATCATATTGAATATTGGAAATGGCATTAATGTTTTTTATTATATACTTCGTTTTATTCTTTCAGAGCTGTTTTTTCCATATGGATCAGATGCAAATGATACTATATTAATGAAGGATGATGACATAAGTACAACTGAGGATATAGCACTCGGTCAGGGTTTTAAGTACTACAGTTCTCAAAGGGACAATATCATAGTAAGTAAATCATCTTTTTTCATTGAAAAAATAAATCAAAAGATTTGTTTTCAATAATCCTCACAAATTCTTACACGAATGATACTGGATTGAACGGGTATATTTATGTTTGATCAGGCGATCAATGAACCTGACTCTACTGGGTTTTTTTTGGGGGGAGGGGTCTGTATTTATTATCACTTGCCCTCTTACGCACTTTATTTTTACAAAAAAATATTTTAAAGGAATTTTCTATTGAATTCATACCAGTTTATTTTGGCCTTTTAATGTATATATTTTTTCACTTAAATTGATTGATTGATTTCAGCTCGAGTACTTTTTTCACACAGTTTTGAAATTGAGGGAAATGTGAATTTGCACAGGTTTCAATATGCGTGTGATTATGATAATTCCTTTCGGTCCTGAAAAAAAGATTTGTTTGTTTGTTTTATTTCCGTCATAAAAAATGCATAACAATATATATACAAGAGATACAAGGAGTAACATCTACATACAAAATGAAATAAATTCTAAACATTGATTAAAAAAGAAAAGAAAAAAAAATGATTGATTGAAACATGTTAAGAAAGTTAAAAGATCAAACTTAAGACAAGAGACGGTTGGATAACCCATATTCAGCTGCACCAATTATATGTGCGGCTGGTCTTCCATGGGGACCAAGTAAAAAGAGAGTCATAGGGAGCGGAAATGAGAACAAAAAAGAAAAGATAAAAGAGGGAAATGAAGGAAGAAAGAAAAGAAAAGGTAGAAAAAAGAAAGAAAGAAGGAAAGGAGAGAAAAATCACTATCAGTTTGCTTACTCCTACTCTACTACTCCTCCCCCCCAAAAAAAAAAAAAAAATCAATGTCTCAAATGTGACAACGCTGATCTAAAAGAATTTAAGGTCATACAATTACGAATATTATCTGGGATACTGTTAAACAACTTAGTCCCCCTATAGAAAAATGTGCGTTTGCAATAATTAGTTCTGGGTTTGGGGAGGCACAAATTATTTTTTCGAAAATGGTAAGGTCTTGAGGTGTAAAATATGTATTTTGTTAGATATTTGGGAGCCAAATCATGGAGGATCTTAAACATCATTGTTTGAATATGAAAGTTTTGCCTAGACTTCAGGGTTTGCAATTCCATTATTTCATGAATTGAGTCGGTAGAAACATGTGACCGATTATTAATATTAAGGATAATTCTACCAGCTCTATTTTGCAACTTTTGTAGCTGATCTGTATATTTGTCATAGGAAGATTGCCATATTACATCAGCATAATCCAAGTTGGGTAGTATAACGCTCTGATAGATAATTTTCAAATTATTCCTATTGATAAATTTACTTAATCTACGGAGGAACGAAATCATACGACCCACCTTTTCACTTAAGTGGTTAACATGAACATCCCGTTTCAGTTCTGAATCAATATACACACCCAAGTATTTCAGCGAAGATACTTGTTTGATGGTATGACCATCAATTCTTAAATCTAGTCCATTGTGTTTTTTTAGCATATGTCTATTTCCAAAAAGCATGCACATTGTTTTGTCATAATTAATTTTAAGTCTATTCGAGTCCATCCATCTATCAAGAATGAGCAACTCTCTATTTAACGTTGACTGAACTACGTGGGGATCTTTATGAGAAAAGTAAATCACAGTGTCATCTGCATAGAGATGGATGTTGCATGACTTGAAAATAGTAGGTAAATCATTAATAAAAATTATAAAAAGCAGCGGACCTAGTATCGATCCTTGAGGAACCCCATGCCTGATTGGTAGTTCTTCAGAGTTGCAGTTATGAATACACGTTACAATTTTTCTGTCTGAAAGGTAGTTATGAAACCAGTTCAAATTCGTTTCTTTAATCCCAGCTCTTTTAAGTTTTTCAAGTAGACATTGAATGTTAACCATATCAAAAGCTTTTTGGAGGTCAACGAAGACCACACCAGTGTATTTTCCATCATCAAGGTCTATTAACCAATCATCCGTGACTTTGATTAGGGCGGTTGAGGTAGAATGTTTAGGACGGAAGCCTGATTGGTCCAAAGTGATAATGTTATTACAATTTAAAAGTTGTACGAGCTGTTTATGGATTAATCTTTCAAGATCCTTCGATAAACAAGAAAGAATATAAATCGGTCTGTAGTTATAAGGATTTGATCGATCACCTTTTTTGTGTAACGGAATAACTTTGGCAACTTTGGCAAATTTCTTGGCGAAGGCGGTGGGACTTCCGAAGCTTAGCATTCATGTCACTTATTAAGTGAAAGTTCGTGTGACTAATTTCTTTCTTTATTTAAAAAAAAATCTAAGTAGCTTATCTATGCTTTTGGGATTAGCTTGTACGCTGTATAACAAATTGTTATCTAGATGATACATCATGCAGCATACTTAACAAAACAAAACAAAACAAATAATGCCTAGCATTTCCTTTTATTTAAATGTAGGATAAATGAGCATTATTAATAAATGTCTTGCTCACGAGCATAGGTGCTGTGGCCGGGGATCATTTCATGTGTCTAATAAGGCGCCTTTGACCACTTGGCCACGGAACTTCCACCACAGAGGCCGAGCGGTGCATTTTATTTCGCTCTTACTCGATATACACATAACAAGTCATGTACACTTTGATCACCGTTCTTCACTTGAAAGATCAGCTCGCTAGTCTCTCAAGTAAACAGTGTGGTGTTTAAAACCAGAATCTATCACGAACATTACCTTGTGGTGTTTAAAACCAGAATCTATAATGTGATTTACTTTTCACATATTGTCTAAAAGCAACATCCTTAGTATCGGGGATGATGATTTAATGTGCCTTTATTCATGCAAATTATCTTAAAACACTAAATCACTGGGTTTAGTTTTCTGAGCTAAGGAGATACTACAAGTAGTTGATATAAAAAGCTAATAACACAATCTTATAGTTCGCCTATGTACGTGTACATGATAATTTGTAATTCTGAATACTTACAGTACATCTTATTTAAATGCTAGCTGTATAAAGATTCGACATAAGACTAATTAAACACATTTTTTAACCGACTTTTTTTAAGGGAGCCTCCTGTTAGGAGATGTAAAAGAAATCATTATAGTTTTCAAGTTATATTCGCGCAACATTTTATTACAAAGGTCCACTGCGAAAAAAAATCAGATTAAAAGAAATGAGTGTGTCAAAAGTCAATTGAACTATTCGAGCCGATCAATGTTATTTTGAGTAGAGTATGATAAGTATGATACTGCAAAACAAAATGAATTTCTGATTATAGTGAATCCAGATTATTACAGCAAATACCAATTTTTGGGGTGCACATAATATTAAATACTCACAGCTAACTTGTTCCTATAACAGTTCCTTTAACAATTTCAATATAATGATTGTGTTCATCCTTAACGTATCAAGGAGTGACAATTTTTTTTTATTCTTTCTAGGTGGTACATTGGTAATTTCCCTGTGGTAAAATCATCTTTTATTACGATAAATTTTTCCAATGTCGGATGCAGATTATTTGATAGTGGTTTATATGGTAACTATCATATACTTTTAGAGTGTATGAAGTAAAATGCTTGATATACAGTGCGTATCAAAAAAAAGTTTACACTTTGAAAAAGCCCTGGGAATTAAAAAATATACAATATGTGGGTAATTTTTTCACATATAATGTTGGGTTTGGGTCTCATCTATCCAATGAAAGTAAAAGTTTTGACGGAATGTTACACTTGAGTGAGCACTGTCCATTTTTGTAAAGCTCGCAGAAATCTGTTTGCGCAGAAATGCTTGTTTTCACCGCTGTGTCAAGGGGAAAGGGCAAAATCAAACTTACCCTGCTAAACATTTCTCATACGTTTCCCTTGCACTTTTAGTCAATTGAAATAAAACGGATACATTCAAGCATTTTGTAACAATTTTGCCACCCAAATTGAAATTTCAACACTTAGTAAGCACAACCTTTACCCTTTTTGTGCCAGCTGGATCTGAGGACATAACTGAATCTGAACAAAAGTTTATATCAGACATCTCCAGCATTTTTTCACAAAGTTTTTATCATTTAAAGTGGGTTTACAATTCATTTTTCATTTAATACTTGTTTCTCCACACTTTTCCCAAGCTTGACAATGATTAACAAAATGAAAATCAAGCCTAAGCCATTTCATGTAAATCACAGCTCAGTGTAAAGCAAATATCGTCACGATGGCCTCGGTGTGTGGGGGAGTGGGGTGGGGTGAAATGCACTTTTTGAGGTGTTTTGGGCAAAGGAAACAAGTCAAGAAAGGTAAAAGATATCTTCAAATCAATTTTACTAGCTAAATTCCACGTGTTCTTCATGATTAAGGTCTACTTTTATTCGCATAACTATTTCAAAGTTCTGCGCAAGTAATTTTTCACTAATTTTTCAAAAGTAAGTGGCGCTCACTCAAGCAGAAATATTTTTCGACAGTTATATCGTCATTTGCTTAAATGGATCTGTACCAATGTTAAAATGTGGAAAAATCTTCAGGATATTACAAATGTATAATTTTACAGGATTTTTTCAAAGTGTAAACTTTTTTTATACGCACTGTAGTACGGTATTTAATATTGAAAATAATAACTACAATTCTAACTCGCCAATATTCACTCCATGGAATGTTCAAGGCACCTGACAGTTCAAAAATCCAACGCAATAAACAGTAAATTCGAAAAAAAACCATGAAATCATACATGAATAAACATTATATTGCAATTCATAAGGGGAGGGAGTTTACTAGGGTTTTGAGAGACATTATGAGTGATAAGATGAGAAGAGAGGATGAGATTTAATGTGTATTGGATAATAGTTCCAGAGACGGGGTGCAGCGGCAAAGAATGCTCTATCACCCCATGACCTTCTCTTTCTGGGTTCTTTTAGATTGTGGAACAATTCCGGCACGTGTAGTATATTGAGGAGGATGAATAAGAGAGGATAAATGTCAAGTTATGAAGTGAATAGCAGGTAAGTAGCAATATCTGGTGGGTGTTTCATAAAGCTGTTTGAAAGATACGAATGACTTTACGCACGACTGGTGATCCTTTCTTATGCTATGTGATATCCCTATTTGTAATTGATTATGACCTTAGAACATGTCCCAGTAGTGCGTCAAAAGTCTTGCGTAACTTTACGAACAGCTTCATGAAACACCCTCCTCATATTTAATATCTTTAATGCTTCCTATCATTATTTTTTGCATTTGTATTCAGGTGAACGATAACGGAGTCATGTATCTGGAAAGTAGCGTAGCCATTGAAGCCCGTCGAGTCCAGCCACAGCCCGTGCTTCTGCAGGGTTCAGAATATTCCCTCATTACACCATACTGGGCAGACACTGATCCGACTTTGGATGGCGCCAGCGTATCTTACCGAAGCGTATCGCGTGAGGGTAGCGGTGGCGATGAGGCATTTGGTATGGCTGATGATATCGTGAGGACGTCGTACATGGAGTTGCAGAATTTCGAGACTTCCTGGTTATTCGTCGTGACATTCGATGAATTAGGATTTTATAATCCACTATCTGTTGATGAGATGTATACACATCTAGTAAGCATTTTCTCCTCAATTTGATTTACAATGTAATGATGTTTAATTTCGATCATGATGTTGTAATATTTCATATGAGCCTTGACACTGAAACAATATTAAGCCATAAATCGAAATGGGATGAAAATGTTTGGCCGACTGTTTTAATTCTCTAATAATTTGAAAAAAGGGTAAAGTTCACATTCTATCGAAGATAAAAATATGTTTCATTGCTTTCACATGCTTATGTTTAATTATTATGTAGCGAAACTCATATCAAGTTGTATTGCTTACCGATGGGGAGCTTTCATTCTGCATATTCAACTACGGAAGCCTTACCTGGACAACAGGTTGGCTACAAGACATGTTGGATGAGAACGGGAATCCAGTGTTTGAAGCAAGTGATGGACAAGAAGGAATTTATCCAGCTCAGGTAGGTATACATAAACATTATTATATATCACTTCCACCAATACACCCACACGCACTCTCTTCTAAATACATGACATAATCCACGCACAACATGCATGCTAGCACATTACTTCCACTTAATCCATATTTATACCTTAGAGTACATCTCAACCGTTCGTCCTTTCTCCAAACGTCCAATAACTTAAAAAGACAAGCATGCTTAAAATGTCCTCGATTTGTAAGTCATTTTAATGAATACACTCACTTAAAAAAAACTATACATTTCAACCTCTACTTTCTCGCCTATTCCTTTTTTTCCTTCTACCTCTATCTAATTCTTTAGTCCTTCTAGATATGACTTACCACATGGTGTACTGTAAACCCCTCTCGCGATTATCACAGGTTTATTCTCCTTTTGCATTTATTTTAAGGCATTAAAAATAACAATAAAAATAATAATTTATCTAACGAATCAATAACTAACTGAAAATAGTTTTACGTCCAATGATGTAATGTTATATTTGTATTACAATAGCTCCACTGCTTGAAAACTTTATTTGTGTCCATGGATGGTGCAGTAAGATGGTAAATAGGACGATACCGTTGTTTGAAGCCTATCTTAAGCTTTCTAAATTGTCAAACAATGTGAATTGTACTGCAGTTCTGGGAAAACTCAATGTTATGAAATTGTAAATATAATATTTGTTCTTCCATTGATTCTTTGAATTATACCTTTGTTATATGTTTTTCCCCTTTAAAACGGGAACACTTGAAAGGGTGAGTGTACAGGAACACTCAAACTTTTATATGACAAATATAGTCATTGGATATCAGAAGGCTACAAACATAGCTTACAACCTGAAATTTTCAACCAGTTTCATGCTTACAAAGTTGTTTTGAAAACGGAAGAAAGGTCCGTAGTGATAAGTTAATGAAACCCTTGGAAAAATTAGCTTATATAAAACAAACAAAAACCCACAAAATTACTGAAAATTTGAGGTAAATGAACAAATAACATAAAGTTATGGGCATCTGAATGTTGGGATTACAAAATGCTAAAGAGATCTCCCATTGGCAATGCAACCAATATTTGTGATGTCACAGAAGTACAACTCTCCCCTAGTATGTTCACTGAAAATATACCCCAAAACATCTTTATGCTCTTTCAAATGATATAGTACAAACATTTTGTCCATGCTATATTCCTGTTTCTGTAATGGAAACTCCCGTAAGAACTCGACATGATAGCTTTTTGCTGGTATAATACCAAGCTGATTCATAACCAATTATCTATAAAACGTCTTAGCTAACCGGTCATAGTGGCTGACCTCAAAGACAGCTGAAATTGCTCTTGGGTTTTATCAAAGTGGAGACAATGAAAGAGCTGGGATTCGAACTCACAACCTAACGGTTATGAGTCCAATGCTCCAACCACTAGACCACACGACCCAATGTTATGTCCTTCCTTGAAAATAAAATACCTAATAAAGTAAGTAAAATATGTAATAAAGCAATCAGGGAGTGTACATTTGAAATATCTCACATGTTGGTCGCATTGTCAATGCGAGGATGTTCACATCATATTGTGATCTCGACTTTCAAGTTATCATACATGTCATAACTTTCTTATATTTCTATATTCATTATTTCTCAGTTACATATATTTGTTTCTTTGATTTTCTATATGTTTTCATGTACGGTAACTTGTTCCCAAGGCTCCATTCTCCTTTATTGATCTTTGATGTAAAGTCGCTAAATTCATCCTCTAAAACCATTTTGTAAAAAAAAAGAAATTCCATTTCGTCCTCAACGAAACAACTTTTGGACACACAAAGTCACATGTAGTATAAAGGATTAGAAGAGTAAAACGTTGGGGGTCAAAACTTATTCAAATAAGATGAATCAAAATGATGAGAAAACTATTTCAATTTCTTTTCAGGCTGGTTTTAGTGCTGGTGATAATTCGAATTATTACCACCTGGAGGGATCTAATACCCAAGAAATCATTAATATTAATCGAAAGAGTAACATAAACGTTCCTGGGAGATTCATCTTTAGAATTGACGGAGCAACAATAACAGAACCATTCATCCCTATATCAGGTATGGATCTACCAAACTCAATTTAGATTTATCCCGAAATGTACATTTTGCATGTTAATGATTCTTTGTTTGCAAACCATGTGATCACTTTGATTGTATGCACAAGATTAAAGATCAGGCAATCTATTAATAAGAATAATCCCGCAAAAATGAAGACAAGCTGTATTCATATCCCGTGATCCGAAAGAGTAAAGGTTGTCGTAGTAGCAAGTTAGGGAGTAAGGGGCTTTAACGCGTAAGAGGGTTCATCATGTCAGGCTTTAAGTGAATGTATTAAATGTTGGCCAAATATTACAGCAGAAACATCAATCATGTTAGAATGATTAAAATAATTCTGAAGTCTATCTTGCTCCTTTCTATTTCAGCATTGTTCCTTCCCTATGGCCCAGGGATGGGTGATGCGAGGATAGAGAATCAGAACGATATCAACACACCTGATATTCTGACGGGACAAGGATTTAAATTCTATGGATCAGTGAGGGATACTCTGAGAGTAAGTGTTTTATCGTCAAATTTGTTCATCTTATATTATTTATTAGATTATCAAAGCACGGAACACAAAACACTGCACCTACATATATATTATACCATAACAAAATAACGTCATACATTTGGCAATAAAGACCGTTGCTGTGATCAATCGTTATTATCCGGCAAGAACGTTCTTATACAGGAGAGGCAGTGTTGCCAGGTCCAAGCTGAAGAAAATACCATAAGGCACTTGAAATATCCCCAAATCTTCAAAATTTTCAAATCAAAATAAACTCTGAAAAAAAAACTGTTATTAATTATTATCATGCACTCCAAAAAAATATTGGGTAAAAGTGCTCCATTAGGGTAATTATGTGTCCAACCAACATTGGGCATTTTTATTTATCCAGTGTGATGAAAATTTGCCCATTCTAAAGTAATTGCCGCTTATTTTTTAACCTTTCTGGACAATATGCTTCCTGCATTGGATAAAACACTGTTCAACATTAGGTGGACACTTAATTACCTTCGTGGTGGTAAAAATTATACCCAATATTTTTTTTACAGTGTAGTTATTGCCCTCAAACTAGTTTATGTGTGCTCGTTTGTTCACACTTTGTTTTAAAGGTTTCGATGCAATGTAGATTGGCACCACTACCATTGTATCTTACAACTAAGTTCAGTTTATTGAATTCATCGGTTGAAATGCGTAAGACATGCGCTGATGCCATAGAGCTGGTTTCATCAACTATGGCTGACGTTCATTCTATGCATTAACTATCTACAGTAGATCATAGTATTAGAGTTACAATACTGAAAAGTGCTGAATTTATTTAATTTACTGAATTTATTGTTTTTCACCAAAACCTTCAAAAATACCCTAAAGTGGACCAAAAATCCCAAAATTTATCCTAAGCCCCTATTTTTTTCATTCCCAAAGGCATGTAAAAATTCAAAGATTTTCAAAATTTAGGGATGGAAATCCCCAAATGGCAACGCTGGGTAGAGGTCGATAATACAGACGCGCTCATCGTGGGGGTCTACTAAGACGTATGAATTAAATGATAAATACATAAATTGGCACATGTTTTTTTTTTTTTTTTTTTTTTTTTGGGGGGGGGTTCAAAAGATCTGTAGTGTAGGAATATTTGGCAGTTGTATAATTGGATAAAACAAGTTCTGACCTATTTGTCGCAAGGGATATTTACTCCCCATGTAGTTTCTGTTATAATTACAGATAAATCCTAACTACATTGCTAAGTCTATTCGATCGTGTTACGATAGGGATATGTTTACAGAAAACTATTGATCTACATTGTGACAATAATTGACGAAAATCCTTTTTTAATTCCTTCGTTAGTTTTCCACTCTATATCATGATTAACTTCTTCCGAGAGTATATTCTTGTAATATAATCTGTCATCCAGGCAATTTATTTGGGTGATTCCATACGTGTCGTGACATTTCGACGACAATTTCCAGTCTCTTAGCTGAATGCTAATTGAGTGATAAAATGTTCTTTTTTGTCAGTGATAAAGTTATAGGGGGTAGTCATGTGAAAACTTCTTCCGAGAGTATATTCTTGTAATATAATCTGTCATCCAGGCAATTTATTTGGGTGATTCCATACATGTCGTGACATTTCGACGACAATTTCCAGTCTCTTAGCTGAATGCTAATTGAGTGATAAAATGTTCTTTTTTGTCAGTGATAAAGTTATAGGGGGTAGTCATGTGAAAACTTCTTCCGAGAGTATATTCTTGTAATATAATCTGTCATCCAGGCAATTTATTTGGGTGATTCCATACGTGTCGTGACATTTCGACGACAATTTCCAGTGTCTTAGCTGAATGCTAATTGCGTGATAAAATGTTCTTTTTTGTCAGTGATAAAGTTATAATGGGTAGTCATGTGAAAAACCGATAACCAACAAAAAATGTTTGATTATGGGTGAATTACAGGTGAAAATGTTGTGTGTCGTACGGGACTCAGAAATGTCCCGTACGACACACAACATTTTCATCTCTAATTCACCCATGGACAACATATATTTCTTGGTTGTCATATTTTTACATGACTACCCACAGTACTTTATTATTACCATTAAACAAATTGAAGTTTCTCATTTGTTTAGACAGTAGGATGAAAAATGTTGTGAAAATGGCTAATTTTTCTAGCATGGAATCGCCCATTTGTATCCTGACAACTCTTCAAATCATAGGTTACATTCATTTATTCTAGTTTTTTATCTATAAAAAGATGCGAAATCTGCGAATAGTGGGTTCAAACGAATCATGATATTCTTCAAAATACATTACCGAGATCGGAGAGGTCGAATGCAATAATACTTTATCAATTGAAAAGGATATAACTTGAATATGTCAGGTGCCGTTACACTTGACGTACAATATTGTTAAATCATACAATCGGCATACAGTAACAAGGAGATATCATGGTGATTTCATTCACATTATGTTTCATGACGGGTTCCATATACAAGCACTACCCTCAATTTATATTATTCAATATATTTGAACTCGGCTTGTGGCAGCAATTCTCGTTTTATCGGAAATTCTAGTTCGGGCAATACTGATTAGTAATTACACCATCTTTATTGGTAAATTATCATATGTTTATAATTTTATCATTACTATTGTTATTATATTTTTTATTATTATTACTATTATTGTTTTTATCATTATTATTAAGATGTTCATCATCATGTTTATTGTTATCATTATTATTATTATCATCATCATCATCATCATTTCTTTCCCTTCCTCTCCTTCTTTTACCGCTGCACCGTTTTGTATCCATGAAATTAAAAAAAAAGCAGAAATGGGACTCAATCATGAAAATAAAAAAAATCCCGATTATTCCGTGTCCAGGTGAATGACAACGGTGTTATTTTCTTTGGACAAGATGAGCCCAACATCAATGCCTCCATCCCACTGGTCGACGTTCCTTTTATCGCTCCATTCTGGGCAGACGTAGACATAACCAGTGACCGTGGCATAATTTACTACCGTAATGTTTCCCGCGTCAATAGTAGTGATAGTGCATTCGAACGGGCTGAAGCCTCTGTGAGGACATCATCTATGGAACTCCAGAATTTTCAATCTTCCTGGATGTTCATAGTGACATGGGAAAGTGTGTCATATTATCAAGATCCCGTTGATAACCAGTATGATCGTCTGGTAAGCTTTTTTAGTATTTGTAGTCGGTGAGACTACGATTATAAAAATAAACAACAAACGTGTATCCAATTGCTTGAATGAAATTCTTTGATTAATCTATTTCGTTATATGATATTCATGCATTGTTAATCAATACAATAACTTTAGAATGATAACACGATTTGACTATTTTTCGGTAAAAACTACCGAATTGAAAATCTCTTAAATAAAAAAAGGATTTAATAGAAGAGAGAGCTATTTGAAACAATACTAGTATCCTATGTTTATATGTGATTTTCTATCACTCTCCACAGAGGAACTCGTTTCAGACAGTCTTACTAACTGATGGGAGTATATCATTGAGTCTGTTCATATACGGTGATATCACATGGACGACTGGTGTCAATCAAGGTGGCAATGCTTCAGGTCTTGGCGGGAATGAAGCTCAGGTAATACATGGAAGGCAATTCCTTTCATTTGAGAAGCTTCTGGTTTAGTTGAACCGTGTAGAAATGTTACGTTTAATAATGGCCTAATTTGATGTTCGTGTTATTGTATATATATATCATCAGTTGATAGTAGTGCTGTTGGTTGAAGAAGAAAAAGAAGGAGAACAAATGATGAAGAATGGAAAGAAGCAGAAGAAGAAGAGGAAATAAAGAAGGAGAAGAAGAAGAAGAAGAAATGAAGGAGAAGAAATGAAGGAGAAGAAGAAGAAGAAGGAGAAGAAGAAGGAGGACGAGGAGGAGAAGTAGGAGGAGGAGGAGAAGAAAAAATCTATCACTACACTTTAAAAAATGAAGTGCTAATTTAGCCCTTACAATGCTTGTATAGTGACTGCACTACGAGTGCTGAATTTCTAGTTTAAATTTGAACTAGAAAATCAGCACTCGTAGTGCAGTCACTATACAAGCACTGTAAGTGCTAAATTAGCACTTCATTTTTACAGTGTATCCATCCACATTAATTATTGTACATTATCTCTTATGATATTATTCCATTTCGTATGAATATTTCGGTTTTGATGCTGCAAATATCAAGCTTGATTATGTCATTGTTTTCTAAAATTTACTGTTTTGATTAAAATTCATATCATTTAAATACATCACTTGGACTGATTACATTGCTAAAGGAATGCAATTCCAACCACGAGAAGATCCTGTAATCTTCGGAGTGTTGATGATGTTGGGATAATTATCCTACCTTTTTTTGCTCTATATATATTTCCACTAGATTATTTTCATCATAACCTTATTGTTGATATGATATTTTTTCTGTAGGTTGGTTTCAATGCTGGTGATGGGGTGAAATCGCATGTCTTAGATGGATCTTATACTCCAGATGTATTGAATATCGACAACAGAACCAACATTGGAATTCCTGGCATATTCATATTCAGAATAGACACAGAGAATATTGCACAATCCCGTTGTAAATCCTTCGGTAAATACATTCTAATTCGACATTAATCTACTCCACTCATGTGTAGGGGAAATAATTTTTACGATTCATTCGATCATTATTTGCACAGCAGGATACCCGCAATACAATTACCTCAGATTGTTTGATTTTTATCCAAGCATGATTTTAATTGAAAGGGGGAAAAATATGGATTTTTCATACTACCGCCGTCGATATCTTAAATAATCCCCCATTGTAGTTTTCCGGTTGAAGTAAAATACATGAAACAAGCAAATTATGACAAAAATGGACCCTGTCATTCGAAAACCAATTGAATGTTTTTCACAAAAAAGCGTGTGTTTACCTTATCCGGAATCACATTCTGTAATGCCCTTGAAATGTTTACTTGCTGCCAGTGCCAGAATTCGTATAGATTTTAAGTTATCATTATAGGCTTCGTAAGTTCCTTTGAAGCAACAATGTCGTGATTATCCTTGAAATTTTTTCTAAAATTTAGACATTGGTTTGTCCACCCACCCACCTATCTCTCTCTCTCTCGTTTCAGTTTTTTCCTCCTTATCTCTTTCTTTTTCCTCTCTTTCATTTTTCTGACACACCCATTCGCTTACACAAACGCATATTTTCCTCATATGCGTACACTCTAAAACACTGAGAAATGTTTTACCAGATGTTGGGTAAAAAGGAACATGCATGTTTGCAGGTTATTTGTTTTACCCCCAGAACAAGTTTTCACTCAGAGTGTAAGGTCAAAATACGTGTATTATTTCGATTGTGAATGATGTATTTCTCTCCATTATAAAAGACCAAAAATAGTAGGGGGACATCTGATATTGTGTCCCCCTACTATTTTTTTTGGTAGGGGGACACGTCCCCCCCCCCCTAGGATTTCCACCGATGCACACCTGGGATTTTCGCCCATGGCAAATTGCATGTTCAACGCAAAATTGCGTAATATTTACCAAAAAAATGTTTTGGATTAAAAAAATGTTTTTAAAATGTTTTTACCCAACCAACATGCATGTTTCCATTTTACCCACTATTAGGTAAATAGAGTGTATTTTTTTTAAACAAATGCACACCTAGTTACCAATAATGCATATGGCATTTCCATTTATTTGAAAGCAGGATAAAAGAGCATTGTAGATTAAATGCCTTGCTCACGGGCATCGGTGCCGCGGCCGGGGATCGAACCCCGAACTTTCCATGTATAGCCAGGCGCCTTAGACCACTCGGCCACGGCACCTCCACGTGTATGCAAGCACGCACACATTTCTGCACACCCACGCACACACATACCCAACACACGCACATCCACACACAAATATACACATTAAACCCCACGCGCGCACACAAAATGCAATTCAAAAAATCATGTGAAAATTCTAAAATGCGCGCTTCTGATTGGTTTAAGAGGAAGTTACGTTTAATTCTTAAACTTGTGCTTGATTGTACCTCTTTCTTCAGGTGTTTTAACCTTAAATCAGCGGAAAGTATTTCATCGACATCAATTGTTCTCTTCTAGGTAAATTATCGATAAATCCATCGATTGGGAGTACGTTAGGAGGAACTGAAGTGATCATTGGAGGCGCATGTTTCAACTCTACCAGCATCATCAAGTGTCGCTTTGATGAGAAAGTGATCACTGGAATAGTGATTTCACCCACGTCTGCAGTGTGTGTTACTCCCACATTCTTCAAAACTGGACGTATCCCGCTAAATGTTTCGGTCAATAATGGATCTACGTTTGATTTCACTGCTACTTTTACATTGGGTAAGGATTGGATCAGCATATATATATATATATATACAACAATAAATTATTTCAATTTGGACAAAAAGACCAAAAATGGACTGCTCAAAATCACACAAAAGGAGCATTTTTGCTGTAATATTGTTCCTTTTGTAAGGACATCTGGTCGAAATTTTGTAGAAAAAGGGAGATAATTTAGTGCTATTAGCTCATTGAAATCACCAATTCAACCATTCTCTCTCCATCACATGTTTTAATTCACATATTACAATTCAAAACAGCAATACAATATTTGTTTGATTTAATTTGTCATTCGATAGAATAACTATAAATGTGTGTATGTACAACAAAGTATGAGGTAATACAAATCAAAATGGATAAGCTTATACCTGTATGATACTCTGCAATGTATGAGGCAATACAAATCGAAAGGGATAAGCTTATACCTACGTGACATTCTGCAATGTATGAGGTAATACAAATCAAACGGGATAAGCTTATACCTGTATGATACTCTGCAATGTATGAGGTAATACAAATCAAAAGGGATAAGCTTATCCCTGTAGGATACTCTGCAATGTATGAGGTAATACAAATCAAAAGGGATAAGCTTATACCAGTATGATACTCTGCAATGTATGATGCAATAGAAATCAAACATGATAAGCTTATACCTGTATGATACTCTGCAATGTATGAGGCAATACAAATCAAACGGGATAAGCTTATACCTGTAGGATACTCTGCAATGTATGAGGTAATACAAATCAAAAGGGATAAGCTTATCCCTGTATGATACTCTGCAATGTATGAGGCAATATCAATCAAACGGGATAAGCTTATACTTGCAGGATACTCTGCAATGCATGAAGTAGTACAAATCAAATGGGATAAGCTTATACCTGTATGATACTCAGCAATGTATGAGGTAATACAAATCAAACGGGATAAGCTTATACCTGTATGATACTCTGCAATGTATGAGGCAATACATATCAAAAGGGATAAGCTTATCCCTGTGCGATACTCTGCAATGTATGAGGCAATACAAATCAAACGGGATAAGCTTATCCCTGTTTGATACTCTACAGTGTATGAGATAGTGCAAATCAAATGGGATAAGCTTATCCCTGTATGATACTCAGCAATGTATGAGGCAATAAAAATCAAACGGGATAAGCTTATACCTGTAGGATACTTTGCAATGTATGAGGTAATACATATCAAAAGGGATAAGCTTATACCTGTATGATACTCTGCAATGTATGAGGTAATACAAATCAAAAGGGATAAGCTTATACCTGTAGGATATTCTGCAATGTATGAGGTAATACAAATCAAAGGGATAAGCTTATACTTGTAGGAAACTCTGCAATGTATGAGGCAATACAAATCATAAGGGATAAGCTTATACCTGTATGATACTCTGCAATGTATGAGGTAATACAAATCAAAAGGGATAAGCTTATCCCTGTAGGATACTCTGCAATGTATGAGGTAATGCAAATCAAACGGGATAAGCTTATACCTGTAGGATACTCTGCAATGTATGAGGCAATATAAATCAAACGGGATAAGCTTATACTTGCAGGATACTCTGCAATGCATGAAGTAGTACAAATCAAATGGGATAAGCTTATACCTGTATGATACTCAGCAATGTATGAGGTAATACAAATCAAACGGGATAAGCTTATACCTGTATGATACTCTGCAATGTATGAGGTAATACATATCAAACGGGATAAGCTTATACCTGTATGATACTCTACAATGTATGAGGTAATACAAATCAAACGGGATAAGCTTATACCTATATGATACTCAGCAATGTATGAGGTAATACAAATCAAACGGGATAAGCTTATACCTGTATGATACTCTGCAATGTATGAGGTAATACAAATCAAAAGGGATAAGCTTATACCTGTAGGATACTCTGCAATGTATGAGGCAATACAAATAAAAGGGATAAGCTTATACCTGTAGGATACTCTAAAATGTATGAGGTAATACAAATCAAAAGGGATAAGCTTATCCCTGTAGGATACTCTGCAATGTATGAGGTAATGCAAATCAAACGGGATAAGCTTATACCTGTAGGATACTCTGCAATGTATGAGGCAATATAAATCAAACGGGATAAGCTTATACCTGTAGGATACTCTGTAATGTATGAGGCAATATAAATCAAACGGGATAAGCTTATACTTGTAGGATACTCTGCAATGCATGAAGTAGTACAAATCAAATGGGATAAGCTTATACCTGTATGATACTCTGCAATGTATGAGGTAATACAAATCAAAAGGGATAAGCTTATCCCTGTAGGATACTCTGCAATGTATGAGGTAATGCAAATCAAACGGGATAAGCTTATACCTGTAGGATACTCTGCAATGTATGAGGCAATATAAATCAAACGGGATAAGCTTATACTTGCAGGATACTCTGCAATGCATGAAGTAGTACAAATCAAATGGGATAAGCTTATACCTGTATGATACTCAGCAATGTATGAGGTAATACAAATCAAACGGGATAAGCTTATACCTGTATGATACTCTAAAATGTATGAGGTAATACAAATCAAAAGGGATAAGCTTATCCCTGTAGGATACTCTGCAATGTATGAGGTAATGCAAATCAAACGGGATAAGCTTATACCTGTAGGATACTCTGCAATGTATGAGGCAATATAAATCAAACGGGATAAGCTTATACTTGCAGGATACTCTGCAATGCATGAAGTAGTACAAATCAAATGGGATAAGCTTATACCTGTATGATACTCAGCAATGTATGAGGTAATACAAATCAAACGGGATAAGCTTATACCTGTATGATACTCTGCAATGTATGAGGTAATACATATCAAACGGGATAAGCTTATACCTGTATGATACTCTACAATGTATGAGGTAATACAAATCAAACGGGATAAGCTTATACCTATATGATACTCAGCAATGTATGAGGTAATACAAATCAAACGGGATAAGCTTATACCTGTATGATACTCTGCAATGTATGAGGCAATACAAATCAAAAGGGATAAGCTTATACCTGTATGATACTCTGCAATGTATGAGGTAATACAAATCAAAAGGGATAAGCTTATACCTGTAGGATACTCTGCAATGTATGAGGCAATACAAATCAAAGGGATAAGCTTATACCTGTAGGATACTCTAAAATGTATGAGGTAATACAAATCAAAAGGGATAAGCTTATCCCTGTAGGATACTCTGCAATGTATGAGGTAATGCAAATCAAATGGGATAAGCTTATACCTGTAGGATACTCTGCAATGTATGAGGCAATATAAATCAAACGGGATAAGCTTATACTTGCAGGATACTCTGCAATGCATGAAGTAGTACAAATCAAATGGGATAAGCTTATACCTGTATGATACTCTGCAATGTATGAGGTAATACATATCAAACGGGATAAGCTTATACCTGTATGATACTCTGCAATGCATGAAGTAGTACAAATCAAATGGGATAAGCTTATACCTGTATGATACTCAGCAATGTATGAGGTAATACAAATCAAACGGGATAAGCTTATACCTATATGATACTCAGCAATGTATGAGGTAATACAAATCAAAAGGGATAAGCTTATACCTGTAGGATACTCTAAAATGTATGAGGTAATACAAATCAAAAGGGATAAGCTTATCCCTGTAGGATACTCTGCAATGTATGAGGTAATGCAAATCAAACGGGATAAGCTTATACCTGTAGGATACTCTGCAATGTATGAGGCAATATAAATCAAACGGGATAAGCTTATACCTGTAGGATACTCTGTAATGTATGAGGCAATATAAATCAAACGGGATAAGCTTATACTTGTAGGATACTCTGCAATGCATGAAGTAGTACAAATCAAATGGGATAAGCTTATACCTGTATGATACTCTGCAATGTATGAGGCAATATAAATCAAACGGGATAAGCTTATACTTGCAGGATACTCTGCAATGCATGAAGTAGTACAAATCAAATGGGATAAGCTTATACCTGTATGATACTCAGCAATGTATGAGGTAATACAAATCAAACGGGATAAGCTTATACCTGTATGATACTCTAAAATGTATGAGGTAATACAAATCAAAAGGGATAAGCTTATCCCTGTAGGATACTCTGCAATGTATGAGGTAATGCAAATCAAACGGGATAAGCTTATACCTGTAGGATACTCTGCAATGTATGAGGCAATATAAATCAAACGGGATAAGCTTATACTTGCAGGATACTCTGCAATGCATGAAGTAGTACAAATCAAATGGGATAAGCTTATACCTGTATGATACTCAGCAATGTATGAGGTAATACAAATCAAACGGGATAAGCTTATACCTGTATGATACTCTGCAATGTATGAGGTAATACATATCAAACGGGATAAGCTTATACCTGTATGATACTCTACAATGTATGAGGTAATACAAATCAAACGGGATAAGCTTATACCTATATGATACTCAGCAATGTATGAGGTAATACAAATCAAACGGGATAAGCTTATACCTGTATGATACTCAGCAATGTATGAGGCAATACAAATCAAAAGAGATAAGCTTATACCTGTAGGATACTCAGCAATGTATGAGGTAATACAAATCAAAAGGGATAAGCTTATACCTGTAGGATACTTTGCAATGTATGAGGCAATACAAATCATAAGGGATAAGCTTATACCTGTATGATACTCTGCAATGTATGAGGTAATACAAATCAAAAGGGATAAGCTTATACCTGTAGGATACTTTGCAATGTATGAGGTAATACATATCAAAAGGGATAAGCTTATCCCTGTGCGATACTCTACTATGTATGAGGTAGTACAAATCAAATGGGATAAGCTTATCCCTGTTTGATACTCTGCAATGTATGAGGTAGTACAAATCAAATGGGATAAGCTTATCCCTGTGCGATACTCTGCAATGTATGAGGCAGTACAAATCAAACAGGATAAGCTTATACCTGTAAAATACTCTGCAATGTATGAGGCAATACAAATAAAAAAGGATAAGCTTATCCCTGTAGGATACTCTACAATATATTAGGCAATACAAATCAAAAGGGATATGTTTAACCCTAAAAAGACTGGGGGGATTCAGCCCCCCCCCCCTCGACATTTTTCGCGATAAATCCGCCGCGCGAAATTTTTTGACCGCCTCGCTCGCTGACTTTTTACCTTCAAGTCTCGCGCAACTTTTGAGACCAAAATTGTGACCCCCGGGACCGCGGTTCCGAAATTACGCAACATTTCGTAAGTGCATGCAGACCCAAAATTACTCAAAAACGTGAATTTGTGTACAAATCCAATGCAAATAGCGTTTTTAACCAAAATTCATAAATGTATCATTATTTTTCCTTTTACTGCTTAAAATCAATTAATATTATCTTTTTTATGGTCTAAATAAAGTCCCTGACAATTTCCATTGAAAAAACAAAAAACAAAAAGTCGAAAAACAAAGAAATACATAAGAAATTTTGAAAACAATAGAATACATAAGAAAATAAATGTGATGTTGAAATTTTTAAAAAATAAATTTGATCAGATGCCTATCTAGAGTATGTGAAACAAAAATTAGCATTTCAGGGGCATTATTTTATTAATTAGAGCAAACTTATGATTTTTACGCATAAATTAGCATAATTAATGAGACATGAGATTTTTTGCAGAATTTGATGGTATAGTTTTGTAGATAATGCCATGGGTAACACGTGTGCCAATTTTTGTCGCGAGCGCGCGATCGACGGCTGAGATCATAGGGGGGGGGCTGAATCAGCCCCCCCCCCCAGTCTTCTTAGGCATCGAAATAGCCCAGTCTATTTAGGGTTAAACCTGTATGACATACTCTGGAATGTATGAGGTAATACAAATCAAATCAAATGCACAAGGTTATATCACTATGATAGCTTATATTATATGTCCGATACTAAGATTGTTATCTCTGATTGGTCAAAACTGCATCATGTGACGCGATGCTATTCCATCTATCATCATCTCGGGAGTTTGACTTACTGTACATTTCTTCTATCAACCCCTCTGATAGTACTTGTAACCCCGAGAGTGTGGCCACAAGTTGTGTTTCTATGCACGCATCTAGCTGGCTCGAGCTAACTGGCTGCGCTGCTGCTTGGACATGTATGCACAGCCAACAGTGCGCTGGCTGACCAACTGGATTTATCGGTTGTCCTGCGGGGATGAAACACATCTCGGGCATGATAATTTACACAGTCATCCTCATGGGCAGTCAATATTTGTATATTGTGATGCACAGCATGAGGTAATTAATTTAAATCAAATTGATAAGCTTTCACTTGAATGAAACTTATACCACTAGATAATAAGTTAAAACAATTATAGGTTTCCAGTCAAAGCCTATATAATCAGCACCAGTATTTCTGGTACTTTCTTTAAAGAAAGTGATTCACCAAAAAAAGTAAAAACATTTTTATTTAACTCATTAGCTGGATACATGAATGGGGGAGGGGGTTAATCCTGGGACTCAGGATCGCTGTAATTTCTAGAAACCTGAAAAACATGTAAATTACAATCCTGAGTTGGGTTAATTTTTTTGTTATAGCACTGGCAAACCAGTCTTGTAGGACAGATAGATTATGTACGAGTAAAATAAGCTATGTGTACTATATGGTCTCATCTAAATGATCTGTGACTTTAATATCCATATAAACTTTTCATGATTTTAGAATCGTCACATAAATGAAGCACATTAGTCTGGATAAACCAACTGATTGGGGGATGTGAAGCCCAACTCATAGTGTACTATGCCTATGTCGACAAAAGTATGTCTTGATTATAGCATATGTCAAGGACTAGCAAGCAATATCCAAAATTGGTAAAAAAAACCATCCAACTGAATTGACGGTCTGTCCTCAAGATTATTAGAGTGAAAAATGAATCATTCAAAGCACCCACCCATCATGGACTGTCTGAGATTCAATGATCACATGAGGCAATGTTCATGTCAGATCCTGGAATCTCTGACATATGACAAATCTAAACTTTCATTACCCCCCCCCCCCCCTCATAAAAATTAGTTGGAAGCTGAGATTTACAGACTACTTTTACCATTAATACTCATTCCAGATACAGTGTGGTTGTGCCATTCTAAAGTCTGACAATTCTATTTGATTATATACATGTAGATACAGGACTACTCTTAACCCAGTTTCGAATGGAACCCCAGTATTTCTAGCAGGTGGATGTTATTTCATAAAGCTTGATATCCATTGTGTGTATGCTGGACTCATTCAAAATAATCTTCATGTTTCTCTCTTAGAGCATTTGCGATCATCTGAGGAAGTTTCTCTCCAGGAGTTAGCTTGAATGGTGGTAGAATGACAGAATTTGATGGAATGGTATCTATCCAGAGCTTTTTTCTGCCCCGCTGTCCTGGAATAGCAAGTTTGACTTCCTTCCACTTGGATGTCATTGTGCCTGTGTACCATTCAACATCTATAGTTTCACATTGTACTTTGCATACTCTTCCAACTTGAGGCCAATGGGTAGAGTATTCTTGAAGATATGTTGCTACCATGTCTCCCTCTTGTACATCTACCCTTCGATCTATCTTGCCTTTGGGTCCAATGTGAACCTATTTGTTTGATAAAATACAAATAAAACTCTTAATGTTGAAATGGTATTTGAGCTTTAGATATATAAATATAAACCAAACTACTAAAAATAGTTTCTTAGTTTGAGAGTAAAATGGGATAGATCTGACAATCCTTCAACAAAACTTCTTTGTGGATTATTGCAGAAAATAATTCATTAATAATTAAACCTAACTGCACTAAGGAAAGTGGGGAGGGCCTGTTACATAACAGTCAAAAATTTAACAGGGACACATGTCACACCAACGCATAATGTCACAGGGAAATGACATTATGCAATGATCACCCAATGCATAATGTCAAAGGGGACATATACTATGGTACATGTAGCTTGAACTTATGCATAACGTTGCAAGGTTGAACGCATAATGCAAAAGCGGCATTTGTTTCAGCACTTGAGTTAAAAACAAAGATAAGACATCAAAAATATGTTTTCCCTCGTCATCTAAATGTTATAAGCATGTTTGGTGTGGCAGTATTACATTATCTATCAGGAAGATGGGTTGGCCTTAAAATTTTTTAATGTGTGGAGTAGTGAAATGCAAGTATCCACATACCGACATCTGAGCATATTGTTCAACATGTAATTAACTTATTTTGCAAGTGGTGAATGTCATCTACTAGTAGTTGAGAAACAGCACCTTCCCATGGTCTTTTAAAGACAATTTTAAATACAAATTTAATTGCATTTCATTGTTTTTTATGACATTTCAATAAAAAAAAAAAAAATTTTGTATTGTTAGTTACTAGGAATGTACTACCAATGCATCAAAAATTCAGCACGAGATTCACTCTTGCAATCTATTATATATGCCGCCAAAATGAATATTACCTTTTTTTGGTCTTAATACATAAAATATGCAAAAACTAGAGCTCACACTTTGCGCTCATTTTATTTAGGCCATGTGAGATACCTAATTTTGTTTGTAAGAAGAAATTTAATCAAATTGACTTAAAACTTCAGTCTTTAGTTGGAAATGCTCCCTCTATAGGCTAAACCACCAACAAAAATTAGTTTTATCAGCTGATCGGGAAAACATGAAGAAAAAATTTCTGTAATTTTGCGAAGCATGCAAAAATAAATCGCTTTTAAATGTTTAATCTTCTGGTACATTCCAATTAACAATACAAAATAACATTTCTTTATTAAGATGTCATGAATATTGTATGAACATTTTTAAAAAGTGATAGTGGATTTGATTCTGCCTGCCACTCCCCTGCATTCTCACATACCCCACCAAACATTTTTTTTAAACGTTCAGATGACAGAGCTTGAAAAAAATTACTCGGTAAAAACATATGATATCTGTATTGAGTCCTGAAGAAAATAACGCTGTGACTTTTCCGTTAGCAGTTCTATGATGATATGCGTTGACTGTGTTTTATGCTTTGGATGATCATCGCATGTTAATTCCTGCAACATTATGCACTGTTGTGTCATGTGTTGCTGCGACATTATCGGTTGTACTAGGGCCTCAGAGGACCCTCACAATAAATCTAGTTTGAGCCGATTTTTTGTGGGTGACATTTTCCTTCAAGTCTCATTGCTGAAAAAAGATGAAAGTATAAATCAAATGCATATTGTCTTTATAGCCAATATCATTAATGTATCACTTTCACTTTTAATTGTTGACATCAATTAATTTCATGTTCCTATGGTTGTTATACTGTAGCATTACCAATTATTTCCTTTGAAAAAAAAACAAAAAGTGGAAACACAAAGAAAATTTTTAAACAAAACACAGCATACATGACTTACCTGTCTGAAGGGTTCATCTTGTCTTGTATTTGGAGAAACTTCTTCTCTGATGTATCCTGTATTCGATTTCTACGCCAACAACAGATCACAGATTGGCCATCTAAATGTCACATCATTTTCTGTAGCAAAAATGATAATTTGTAAAGTTGCGCAAATTATAATATTAATTCCTTTAACAAAAAAAGATAACATTCAAATTCATTTGAAACCTAAATGGATTTTCCAGTTAGTTTTCATTGTAAATTCTGATAATAAGTACACCAATAATTTGAAAATTTGTCAAATAAAACTCATGTGACCTGCCAACGACCTTTAGCCATGACTCCTAAATTTTATCAGATCAAGGTCACTCCCAAAACACAAACTGTACACAAACCATAACTCAACGGGGGAGGGGCTTTTAAGTGCAATTTTCACAAAATGTAAAAAAAAAAAAAAATGATAAATTGTTGTTTCTGGATTTTTTTTTCAGTTACTATTGTAGGAATACTATAAAGAATATTCAACAAAATTAGCTTTTTAGAGCCCTAATTAAATCAAATTGAGCAAAATGTATGAGTTTGCCTTCAAAATTTTGCAGTGACTTGGCCCCAGAAAAGGAGATGCGCTGTGGGTGCTGAAGCACCCACTAGATTTTTCCCTGGAGCAGCTTGTATTATTCTCCATAGGAAGCACCCCCTAGAATTCTGGTAGGTGTTAAAAAATGGAGAAATGGAACCGCAATGAAACCCTTTCATTTTTTCTTTTGCTTGTGAAATTTTTCGGGAACTAAGTATAAACCTTAATTTTGAAGTGAAACCCTTTTTTTTTTGCTTGTCAAATTTACATCAGCACCCCCAGTAAAAAAAAAACATTCCCAGGGCTATACACCTAGCTTGCAGGTTCTAAGGCCAAGATCTTCAGGGGGTGGCTGTAATACCCCCCCCCCTCCCCCCAACAGGAATGTAAGCTCACAAAATAGCCCAGGTAACTTAGGGTTAGGTGAAATTTGAAGATGACCCTCAAGCAGTTACATATTTTTGGTTAAAAGAGAACAAGATATTTGTGGTTGTTCTACAAATTCTAACAATTTATCTTTATCAGAAACATTTAACTCTCATATATCGAGTACCAAAGTGATAACGTCACAAAAGACTTTTTTCACATTTCAGAATTTTTTATACCATATTTCAAAAGCGCATGATGAAATACCTCCAGAAATAATTTGACTTCAATGGGGCTAATTAATGTATTCACGAGGTCATATCTTAAGCCCCAATGGACTGATACGGTCCACAAAATTTTGGTTGTAGAGGTCTTTCATCATGCTCAACTGAAATATGGTATCAAAAATGGTAAAACACAAAATATGAAAAATGATGACATCACACATTGATATCCTATAAACATACATAGCAAAGGGTGCTATTCACCCCCCCCCCATTCAATATTTTTCACGATAAATCTGTAATGCAAAAAATAGGTGCAGTGGCATTTCGTTATTTTTTTCTTTCAAGACAAAATTGCTCATAAATGTGAGTTTATGAATTTATAAATTAAATCTGTATGTAGCAAAAATTCATGAATTTATGGATCATTATTTTTGCTATTAGTGATTAAAAACAATTGATTGGTGTTAATTATTTAACAAGTGATACAAAAGAATTAAAATAAGATTAAAAATAAGAGATAAAAGTTCAGATTATTTTTTTAACTTTACATGTAATTCCAATATATTTGATACATAGAATCTTAATAAGAATCCTAAAAAAAAAAGCAAAATGTAGTAATCTTGGATCCTTATTTTCAGATAAATAGCCAAATTCTGATCTAACAAATTAATAGCATGATTAAGATAGATTTGAAAAGTTATAATACATTTAAGAATCAAATCTAGAAGGTTACATGATATGCATCATGAACGTTTTTTTTATTGTTGCAACAGCATGGTCAGTGGTTGAGATCTGAGGGGGTTGGGTTACATCTATATGTAGGTTTAAGTGATGGTTTTGATTGATCCTGTACCAGCTCATTGAGTGCAACTTTTTCTTATCTAAGAATGATTCTATTCATTTGAGTTCAAAATATTTGTTTTCCTTAGCCCAGTTCTATCCTTTCATAGTTGCTTAAATAAATTGAAGCATAATCAAATAAAGGGAAAATAGTTATAATACATACCTCCACTGTCATCTTCTTCAAGTATGAGTAGCTCACACAAAAATTTCCATGCTTCAATATCTTCTGGTTCCAGATAGGGTTGTAGTTTGACAGAGAGATGGCTGATATAGATCTACAAATGATTTCTCAACAAGTATGGGTTGCGCATCTGGATGCAATTTCAGGATGTGAGGACTGCCAGTGGTTTCTCTCAAGTATGGGTTGGTTGACCAGTCTTTGGTTTGCAGGGTGGCCTTATCTTCTTTGTCCATTGTAAATGTAAAAATGTTCGGTTTACTGTGATACTGGCATACTGCATGGTATGTTGATACTGAAGAAGCCATTGACGTACATCGAAGATATGACTGATGTGCTCTGATGTTGTGATGCAGTCTGCTCGTTGGAAAGAAGCTGGGATGGATTGGAAAAGTTTGGGGAGAGTAGTGATGTTCTTTTTCTTTAGATGACTTGATATGCGTGAGAAAAGTTGATCAATATCCTCGTGAGTGTGACCAACCATAAGGAATCCAACCTTGATCTATAAACAGAAAGACATGAATGACAAATATTATCTAAATAACCAAAGTAAATAGACCACAAGAAACCAGCAAAAATATCATCAGGATAAAATCAAACTTACATCCACAATCCAAATGCACACTTTGTCAAACTGGTCTCCTAGCAAATGGGCTCATTCTCAGATTGCTATACTCCACTATGGCCAAAGCCATTTGATACACTATCATTTTTGTGTAATCACTGTTTGTTTAGTCCAACCATAGCTAGTCATTTAGTCTGATGCCCATATGTTCAATTTTCTTTGTCTACTCATCACTTTGCACTTTTTCAAATGATACTTTGGTTCATAACTTCATAGACTGTTCATCTAATAAAGTCTTAGTTGTGATATCAGTTGCAGAAAGCCTTGCTGAAAATCACAAAAAATGGTAGATTGAATAGATGAAAATTTGACCAAATTGTTAGTAGCTAACTTCCTACAGATAAATAAGGATTAGACCATGCAGGAAGAGAGTGAGACCAAATGGGAAGCAAAGTATACTCCAAACTTCAATATTAATGTCAATTCATTCTACACTAAAAGGGCAATTTCAGAGTAGGCCTACTTGACAATTCTACAGTTACAGTTAATAAATGTCCATTAACATCACAGTGGCATTTCTTCAACCCTAAATAGACTAGGCTATTCCAACTTTTAGGAGGACTAGGTGGTTCAGCCCCCCCACCTCCCCTATGATCTCTGCCGTCAATTACATAATCGCGCACGTATTATAAAATAAGGATTATAATATCATATTTATGTTGATTTAAAGAATAAAGCTAAGAAGTGACTTATATGACTACCCCCTTCAAAGAAACAAACACAAAATCATCTTCGAGTGGCCGGTCGGGGAAAAATATTCCCCCCAAAAAAAATTTCTGAGGTTGGTATACTAATACTAACTTCGCAATACGTGTGAGTGAGCTACAGTACGCATGCATAGCCTTGGCTTCAGTTAGGCCCCCACCCTCATACCAGGAAAGGTTGTGCGATGTCTGTTGACATCTCAACTCATCAGTCCTTGGCTTAACCCAGGGAGCTCCCTGGGTTACTCCTTGGCTATACTATAGCCTAGTCTAGGCTAAGACTTCTAATGTTAAGTTAGATCTAGATCTAGTCGTGACTAGACTCTCTCTAGAATAGATCTAAAAGTTATACCTGTCCTGTACTAACTACAGTATACCCAGTAATTGTGTGTCCGGACGATCACTTTTAGAAAGACATTTGGAAAAATTTACAAGCGAAGTTTCATCAATTTATAAGTACAAAATGTTAGGAAATATTATAGAGAACAAAATAGGAGATGATTACTACTAGTATTGAATTCACATTTTTAGTGTAGGGGAAGGTGGGGTAAGTTGAGCCACCACCACCAGGCTAATAATGAATCAGTCAGACATTATGGTGGTGTCATGTATTGATGACCCAAGGCATTACATTACCCTTAACCCCACCACATTGTTTTGAAACATTTGAAACAAAAAGTCCTTTTAGAGGAAAAAATGCAAATTTCAGCCAAAAAAGTAAAAAAGGATTTGAAATAGATCATTGCTTTTTACACACACAAGTCTTCAAATATAATAAAGAAATAAGAATAATACCGTTAGTCAAGGTATAGATTCTCATTCTTGTCATGGTCATTACAAGATGGATGCATAAAAAATGTGTGAATGTGAAAATATTGCATGAAGTTCGGAATGGGGTAAGTTGAACCAACCAACATTGGGCCACAAAATGAGCCATGGTAATTCTTATGCTATTTGTGTATGAGAAAAACAACAAACCTTAAAAAGCCATTGATATGCAGGCAGAAAGGAGCAAATTCACATGACAGTTCTTTTACTTATAGAGGATGTTAGTATTTACAGCGAATTAACAAGTGTAAAGACTTTGAATGAAAAAAAAAATGACATGCTGGTTCTTCTCGCATTGAGTTTGTATAGCCTATAGTTTTCGTGGCTCAACTAACCCCAGAAGGGGGCACAACTTACCCCACATATGGGGCAAGTTGAGCCATTTGACATCATATTTTTTCAAAGGTTACATTGACTTTAAGTGTTGGGGGTAAAAAGTTACATATACTATAGCCTCATAGGCAAAAAATATTTCCCAAGAATCAAATTTAAAGGCAAGGTACTTATTTCTACAATACTATTGGTCGTTTCATTTAGTAACATGCAAAATGTAAAAATTGTCACAACTTACCCCGCCTTCCCCTACACCGGGGCTCGACATTAGCAGTGGCCCGGTGGCCCAGGGCAACCAAAAATGAGAGTCGGGCCACCAAAATTCTGTAAAAGCCAACACTTGGTGGCCCGGTTTGGCTACCAGAATTTGGATGATTTGTAATGTTTTCTATTACTTTTAGGGCCACTAAATTTGCTTTGCGGGCCATCAAAAATATGAAATTAATGATTTTGGTGTACCGATCGGGCCACCAAGAAAAAAAGTTGGTGTTGAGCCTTGCCTACACGTATTCCAAAGATAAAAAAGAATGCTTAGAATATAAAGACTTTAAAGTGTCTGGACACCCGACCACCCCCCCCCCCCATCCTACTAACGTTAGTGTAGACTGTCTGTTGAACTTCGTTGGCTCCACTCCCCGAATACAGTCAGATTAAACGATGAGAAATAAAATTTAAAAAAAAATAAAATGTTAACATTTTAACAAACTTCTCGAAACAGACGGCTGCCACTTTGTGCCAGCTGTCCAGCTAAGGGCAGCTAAGTTAGACCAGAGGTTACTGCGGCAGCCCGAACACGTACTGTCTTAAGACGTGTCGAGGTCCCCGGGGCAAGACCAGAGGTAGACCAAAAGCTTCGGTCTCTGTTATGTTGGTTGTTCAGCTGAACTCCGTTGGCTTCACTCACCAAATACAGAGACCGAAGTTCTAGCGCGATCTGTACAGGGGACTCAATGGCCATATGTTTATGTACTTAAGATCGGATAAAACGGGGAAGTGAATTTGCGCGACAGCCGAGGTAAGTCACTGTTTTTGTTCCTTTTAACTTGATTTTTCTCCGTTTTTTAGCAATTAATGCCAAGAGGGAATATTAATTTGCATTTTGGTCGCGTTAATTTTCAAAATTTTTATTCATTAAAGACAAAAATTGAAGAGCCCCGACGGGGGGATTTTGCATTGCAAGTCCCCTAATGGTGGCTGCACGCTAGCGAGCCGTCTGTGTATGAGGAGAAAAAAAAAAAAAAATGTTAAAAAACTCCTCGAAACAGACGGCTGCCAGCTGTCTAGACCAGAGCCAGAGGCAGAGCTTCGGTCTCTGGTCATTTCACTAACTATGTTTGCTCCACTCACCATGCTCACCACACCAGAAATAAAAAAAATATAGGCCTATTTAAAAAAAAAACTTGAAACAGACGGCTGCCAAAGTTTCTGTCTAAAGAGTACTAAGATTAAGGCTAGGCATGCACCGCCACCGGGGACACGCAGGCACGGCAAAAGGCCAAAGGCAAAGCCAAAGGCAAAGGCGAGCCGAGCCCCGAGAGCTGTAGTAATACTAATACAGTAGGCCTATGTGCTCGTCTGACTCTGACTGAGCTGACGCGTTCATCACTTCAGTACTCATATTTTGATCAGACAGCGTAACTCAAAAGAGTTAAAGTTGTGACAAAGAACGACCATATATATAGGCTTATCGTATACATTGGGAAATTATGTAATTCTAGATCTAATCATGATTGATATTGACAAACAAAACAATAATCGATAACTTACCATGTCCATGTATATCCCTCAGTCTCAGAATTGTGCGTGTATGTGCGATCCAGCTGATTTTCAAAATACCCGCCGGCGCGGCTCTAGTCTGTAAACACAGACCCAAGTAGTCTTTTTACACCTTATTTTCATAAAGAAATTACTCCAAAGTTCCGAACTTGTTTCAAACTATTTTTATTGTCAAAAATTTTAAAAGAGGTAGTGACAACATATCAATAAATCGATTTTAATTACTTTAGAGTCCTACATCTGTATTAAAATGCGTTAAAAGGTTTATGATTGTAGACTAACAAATCTTGCAATCGATACCGGTATTATAATCCGGCCGAAACAAAGGATCTATTGACCTATAGTATCACTGGGCTCCGTAACACACAGATTTGCGATGGATTGCAAATATGAAAGAACCGCACTGATTAGTCCCTGGTCAGTATTTTAAACCTAATGCGCGTGTAACATTGATATTGATTGGTCAGTTCATTTAGCGATTGATCTAATCTTTGTGTTACGGAGCCCCGGTCTATTTTACGTTGTCCTTGGCCTTGTTTGTTGTGTGTGTATTTGATTCAGAAGTGTATCACAGATGTTGTTGTTGTTGTTGTTTAGCTTAAATATCATTCAGCAGCGAATGTAGGCCTTCTTCTAGAAATTAATGCTGATTCCATATAAGCATATATCATTGCATTCCTTGTTCTTTACCATTTGGCAATTATAATTAAATTATGAGTGTCTCTTTTTGCCACACACTCTACATAATATAAGATTTAAAAAATCTTCTTTTTATTTTTTAAATTCATTTTTTTATGACGAAATACTATTCTAATCATGTTAGACCCCACCACCCCCCCCCCCTAAAAAAAAAAAAAAATCAACACCAGCACCAACAACAAGCTTACATCATTAGAGGTGGATAACATGCGAAACAAACACACTGAAGAATATCAGCAAACTATATTCAGGAGCGCTGTAACCCTCATCAGTCTAGATATATCATTATTTTTCCGGGCCTGTAGCCAGCAGGAGGCTTTTATGTATAAGGGGTGCAGGGGCGGCGATCGGCTACGCGGGGGCTGGGGGCACAGTGTCCCCTCCACTTTTGAAGTACTGGTCGAAAAGTGCCCTTTTTATACACAAGAGAAATGCCCCCTCAGACTTTGAAATGTCCCCCTGTTCCTGAGAAGGCCCCGCTTTACGCCGTTAGCAAGTGCCCTATTTGGCTTCTAACAGGCGCCTTTCATGCCCCTGCTTATGCCCCTCACGAAGTGTTCTGTACCCCTTTTACCTGAGAAGGGCCTGTCTTATGTGTTACAAACGTGTTCCCCTTTATAACAAAAAAAAATGAAGGAAAAAATTGTAATAATTCTATGTGCGTAAAGTTTAATTAGTCATGTATCTGTTTCTGTATCTGTTTGTGGTAACTCCCGTAGGAACTCGGCATGACAGCACTTTGCTGGTAAACGCCAAGCTGGTATATATACCAATTACCTATATGAAAATTTTTTTCGTTTAGGTTAATCAGTCATAGTGGCTGACGTTCTAGACGATATATCACTCTCGGGCCTTTTTATCATAGTGGAGACAATGGCAGAGTCGGGATTCGAACTCACAACCTTGCGATTATGAGTCCAATGCTCTAACCACTGGACCACACGACCCGTCATGTGATTGGGGTAGATAAACAGTAGCGTACACATGAGGGGGCTTGGGGGCTCTTCTCCTTCCCCCCCCAAAAAAAAAAAAATAAATAAATAAAAAATAAAAATCATGATCGATAAAAAAAATATATAGGAAATGAAAAGAAAGAGGGATGGGTGAAATGTATATTTTTTCTGAATATTATGTCAAAATCTATCAGAAAAATTGGATTTCCTTTATAAAATTGTCAAAAATGTTGCTCGCTCACTCCCTTCACAACTTCTTGTGACGTGATAAGGCATGTCTATCCGCCTCAAATTTTAGCTCATTACATGCACTGTAAATAAATCAATTGCTTTCTTTGTTTTAAGATAGTGCCCTTTCGAAAAAAATGTGCCCTTGTTTCCTGTGCCTCCCCCACTTTCAAGTTCGCTCCGCCGCCCCCGAAGGGGGCGGGGGTTCTGTGGGGTGCTGTGTGTATTAAGTTGCAGCACTCCCTGATCAGAAATTTTGGCCGGTACTGGGACAAAATGGAGAAAAAATGTTCTACACTCGGTATAAAATCCCTTTTTGTGTGCTTGTCAAATTTCTCGGGACCAAAATGATCTTAATTTTTTTTTGGTAGTGATAGGCCCTGGCGGACCCGAGGGGGGTGGGGGGTTCAAATCCTGTCCGCACCCACCCTTGCATATTATTTGACAATTAAAATTTGTAATGTAAAAATGTCGTTATACAGAAGTATGCCCCCCCCCCCTTTGAAAGTGAAGACTTTTTTTTCTTGTCAAACTTTTCATCGGAAAAATGTGCCCCCTTTTTTGGAAAATCCTGGATCTGCCCCTGGTGATAGGGGACTGGAGCGGGGCGAGTCCGCCCCATTTTTCACGCTCTTGAATCGTCATTTCTTTGAAGGCAGGAAGGTCGTGCTTTATGATGTACTCTAGGTAATATTTACCTAATATCTTAATTTTCAATTTTCTGCGAGGACATGCATGCGGTTTTGACAAAAAGTGGGCGTTAAGAAAAAATTTCGCTGCAGGGCGAACCTGATTTTTTTTTTCCAAAATGGCCTCGAAATAGACAATTGTCGTAGATTTCTGGAATTCCGAGCACATGAACTTGCTACCTTTGGGTAGGTTGACATTACATCATCAACAAAACACCAATCACAGCAAACTTGGGGGAAAATCATGTGCCGGGGTGGACTTGCCCCTGGGGTGCGGATTGACCCCGCTCTCCCTACCTTTTTTGCTAATAAAATTTCTCGGAATCAAATGACCTTCATTTTTTTAGTTAATCTTTTTTTTTTGCATTTTCTTATGTTTGTCAAATTTCGAGGGAACAAAATAATCTTCTTTTTTTTGTCGTGAAACTGTTTTTTGTGCTTGTCAAATTTATTTTCCCTCCGTTCAGTTGATTTATCTTCAATTATGAATTGTCGGTGAACTTTTTATATTATTTTGTACCGTTACTTCGATTATATATCATTTTTGAACGAAAATAAATTTAAATCTAAATCTACATCTGATCAGCACCCCCAGTTAAATATATAAAATCATTCCAGTGGCCCCGCGCATCGATTTGTTGAGATTGACAGCTCGGGCCTATGTTTAAAAATAATTTAAGCCTACATTTTTCAGATTGGAATATCAAATATTTGCAGCTCCATGCTCGCCTCTCTTAGTAATTTCAATTTTCGGCTTTTTAAAATTTTCTTGCATGCTGGTCGGGTCAGTCAAACCTTTGAACCCATACTTGACACTAACAGTGTTCTTTTAATTCTAGGCCCATTCGTTTTTTTTTTTCCAGATCGTATCAAAAATTATATCTCCGCGCTCGCATTTATTCAGATACCCACCCTAAACTACTGAGAATCAGAATGTCCTGTTTTCAGTCAAAATCGCAAAAAAGGCTGCTCGCACTTCGCGTTGCATAGGTCTTTACTTTGTTCGATATTCAAATTAAACTATCTAGTTTTAGGTGGGAATTTGAAATCTTTTCAGGTCAGTATAGGGCCTATAAAAAAAGCGAATTGTTAAATCATGCCAATTGTATTTATAGGCATACTTTTATAACCGATCGGGCCGGGGAAATATGGATTGAAATATAGGGGGGCTACCCCCTCCTTATTGACGAGAGCAGGATCCGACACTGGAAGTATAAAGGAACCGAAAAAGGCTCTGATCATAAACTAGATTTTGTCAAATTTTTGTTATTAATTCAGAGCCCCCAACCGAAAAAATAATGGCTACTTGCAAGCCTGTGAATGTAGTCAAAATAGCGCAAGGTAACATCAGCTTTGGATATATAGACTTTTAATTAAAAAAGGGACGTTTAAGTGTGCGAACGCGAAGACTTGTGCGAGCTGAAAAAAATCTTATCCAATCTGAAAATAGGTGACCAGAGCCCCGTTACAAAAAACTTAGCAATGATCGTAGAACATTTTTCTACGACTGATTCCATAGACTACAATGTACAATCAATCGTATCAGCATATACGATCAATTGCTAACCTTTGTGTTACGGGACCCATGCAGGTTAATGCACTTTTCTCTTTTTTTTTATAGTTCATATCTTTTTGGAAGAGGGGTGGGGGAGCTACGAATAATTAGTATTAAATGTACTATGATGTACAATGATGAGTAAACTGCAGTCTTCTATGTTACACAGCGATCGTTTCGATGTATTAAGCGCTATATAAAAAGCGGATTATTATTATTATTGATATAGTCAGAGGAGTTTTTTTTTCGATCAATATCTTCCTGATCATCAGGATCATGCATCTTTCAGCGTGAGAACATTTTTTGTCAAATTTGCATATGAATTGCTCTCTGAGTTGAGCGCCAGTACATATAATTTGCATATGAATAAAAGGCAGTCCTAAGCCGCGTTTCGAAAATGTGTGTGCATGTGTGTGTTGGGGGGGGGGGGGGCTGTTCGGAGTCCCCTAGCCCACCCGCCCGCATTCCGCTGAACCGTGACTTGCATGACCTGTTTCTGCTTTTTAGCATTAGTCTTATCAACATCAGTGAATGATTGTGAGATCATTAATTGCAACAAACTTTGCATGCATGATGACAGCAACCCGTTTAATTTAGCCTTGTTTATACCGCAGACATATTTATCAACATATATTAAACAGCTAGACTGAATACTAATTTTGAAGAATAATTTGGTTTATTGTGCTTTGGTTTGTGATTTGCTCTGCTCATTTCGATTATCAACTTTACATTTGTTGTTTTCCTTTAGTTAGCTCCGAAAGCTGTCCCCCCCCCCCCAATCTCGGTCACACGGCCCTCTCGTTTAGATTTGAAGAAAAAAAAAACTGTTCACGCAGAGCAGGCGAGGCGCGCACAGTGTGTGATGAGTGAACTGTGAATGAAATTTGCATATAAATAGAAGCGATCAAGCTAATCTGGGCAGTGGATTAGAGGTGGATAATTTGCATAAGAATAGTCTAGACCGAGACAGGCGCAGGCACGAGTTAAGTATAGTATAAATAAATTAGAAATGTTTTCGGTCATTCGTTCTAATTCGTTTGCTTATACTACTACACTCGTGAAAATACATCGTTTGTTTGGTTTAGTTCACAGTTCCATTATTAAGTTTCAATATAATAGTGGAAATATCTACCTCATTAGTCTTATTTACTAGACTAAGCCAAATGTGTACGGCACGCGCTTTATCAGTCGATCTATCTTCAGTCAACATGCATGACGTATAGACGATCAGCTGTTTCTCGTTGTGAATGGGATGGATGGGAGGAGGGTTTTCAGCCGGCCGCGCCGGAAACCGGAGCTTCGAATTCTCTACAGTCAAGGCACAAACGGTCCACGCCAGTGGTAGCAGCAGTGACTGGGCAGCAACCAGTCAGATGAAAAAGACAGTTTTGGTAACTATTGTTTTCGGTTTTCATTAAAATTTGTCTAGACTCTGGACCAAGTTGTACCTGGTTTCATACGGTATTAAGCCTAATTCTTGATGATGATTGTTATTGTTAATTGATTGATATCTTGGCGACCCTGCCCGTGCCATGGCCTTCCTAACAGTCCCAGGGAGCTCCGGCCCGCGAACTCCCTGGGTTATGGTCTTTCTTGCCTTGCCCTTTTGGCTGCACCATACTTCATACTATGCCTTGGCCTGGGCTTTACAGTTTCAGGTTATTATTTAGGCCATGGGGCTGCCTGATTGGCTGGCGGATTGGGGCTAGATCGGGGACAAGATCTAGGCCAACATGTAGATAGTTCTTGGTCAGTGTATTTAAAAAAAAAAAAAAACTAGAGCTCAATAATGTCTGGGGTGTTGCAAGAAACTTGTTGTGATAAATTACTAGTCAATTTTTTGTCCCTAAATTAATCAGTCAATTAAACAATCAATCATGAATTAATTGATTGCTAATCTGATCCTAACTTCCTAAAGGTCAAGTACAGCTCTGAATGTTGATTTGAATCAATAGAGGAAAATCAAACAAGCATAATGCTGAAAATTTCATCAAAATCAGATGTGAATAAAAGTGTTAAGACATTTTAAAGTTTCGCTTTGATATTTTTTACAAAACAGTTTAGAACTTGCAGAATTCTGTAATATGCAAATTAGAGGGTCGATGTCCCTCACTCACTATTTCTTATGTTGGTTATTGTTTGAATTATACAATATTTCAATTTTTACACATTTGACATTAAGGACCAAATTGACTGAAACAGTGTTTAAATGAAATGCTCAGGAAGGAAAAAAAACTTTGTTTCATAGCACGATGAGGAGGAAATAAGAATATTTCATATTTCAGATTTAAAATACAATATAAATATTGAGTGAGCGATGTCATCAGTCCCCTCATTTGCATACCGACTAGGATGTGCATATAACAGTTTTGCGAAATTAAGTGAAAATTTAAAATGTCATAACTTTCTTACTTTTCATATCCTGTTTTGATGAAATTTTCAGTGTTATGTACGTTGTATTTTTCTCTTTTTATACAAATCAACTTTTCTTAGGATGGACTTGTCCTTTAAGAACATTCTTTGACTTAAGACTTAAGCCAAAGAGTGTTAGGCCTAACTTAGATCTAGTACTAATTTAATACTAGTACTAATTGCCACAGATAAGTATCAATTGCAAAATTGTAACCGAATAGATCTATTTGCATATGTATTGTAAACTGCAAATTTGCATGACAAAATAAAAAAAAGTATGAAGGCTTCAAATATTTGGAATGCCTTGCCGCATGATATTAAACAATGTACTGTACATCTCTCTATTCTTTCAAAGCTTTGTTGAAAAAATTCTTATTTCTCAGTATACCTAATTTCATTCACCTGCACTCACTCACATGCACACACTTGCACTTCTTTTTTTTCATAAATGATTTTCCCAACCGATAGATTTTTTTAAATCTTATATTTCGTGATGATCATTTTGTCAAAATATGATTTATGATGTTTTTCATGTAGCCTCCTCCTCTGGCTGCTATTGCTTTAAGCACTTCTGTGCTTATAATAGCTGGCCCCTGTATTTTACCAAACTGACCTTATCACATGCTTAGGTATGATTTAATCATCGGTCTTTTCTGTATGATTTACAATCTATCCCTACCATTGTCACATTTAAATTGTATTCATTTATATGTTTGGAATTATGTGAACATGTTAATTTATCATTGATTTATGAATGAAATGCAGAAACACCTGCAAAAAAAAAATCCTAACATTATTGAAAATTTCTGTTTATTCCCATGAAAAGTTTCTTCCGCAAATTTCCCGGAAATTTTGCAACCCTAGGCGAGTGCAAAGCGCAAGCAAAAAAATTGTGATTTTCTATAAACCTGAAATGTATTATGTTATACTTCGAAAAGTAATTTTACTTTTGATAAAGGGCACATTTCATTTTGAAAAAAGGGAATATTTTCTACAGGAAAATTTAAAAATCATAACCAGCAGAAGCTGTTAAAATGACACACCATCCCCTGAAAATATCCCTTTATCTTGAGGTTATTCATATGTGACAAACACACAGTCTCCAACATTCATACATGCTTTGACTGCAACATACACATGCATCATCCTCTGTTGAAACTATTACTGCATAATATCATGTAATTTTTTTAAATTACAACACCGTTTCTTGTTACAAAAATGAAACTTTGGAATAACAATCCTTATTTAATTTTCGGACTACCAAACCTTCGGATTAACAAACCTTATTTCGTTTTCAGACTAACAAATCTTCGGATAAGCGAACATTATCTTTGGTTTTCGGACTAATGAACCTCGGAATTATGAATCTTATTGCTAAATGGACTAACAAATCTTCAGACTCACAAACCTTTATTTCATTTTTGGATTAAGAAACGTTCAGAATATTCAAAACTTCAGAATTACGAAAGTAACCTGATAAACCGATCATGCTCTACATTCAATATTCATATCTAATGGCTTATTTTCATTTTGTCTGTCTCCTAGAAAACATTTAGTGATGGCAATCAAACAACTGGCAAGTTCCGTCAAATAGATTTGGAGAAAGTCGCAGATACTTTGGGGAAACCTGAAGAGGGGCTCCAGGACATTTTGTCCACTGTGAAGGCCGTCACAGAGGACCTCGTTTATAATTGTGAGGACAGTGAGGACTCTGAAACTTCTTCGGGTGCCGATAGTTCAACCAGTCTTGAGAGTGAAGCAAGGGAGCCGCGAAAAAAGAAGAGGAAGCTATTAGGGGTAATTGGCCGAATGGGGGAATAAACTATCATAACCTACTTGCTAATTGGGATAAACTTATACTTCAAACTTTGATTTTAATAGGCATTATATGTCATAATGGATACCTAATGATGTATAAAATAACTGGTTTCAATGTCCAGGTATAATGTTATACCACAAACTATCTAAGTTTATATTTCATACTTACAACCGTAAGAAGTACATTACAGAGTATCATACAGCCGTACTTTGGCAAAGGAAACAAGTTACAAAACATTAATTTGTTGAAAATGAGTAATGTGTGTTCATCATATAAATAGGTGTAATTGCAATTTTACAGCAGTTTTTCTTCAGTATCTTTCATTGAACAATCACTTCTTCACCAAATTCAGCCTGAATGTGCCACATACAAAGGGTGTTTCAGAAACAGCAATAACTCAAATTTAAGTGATGTGTCACTTGCTTCCTTTTGCCAAAGTTGGGCAGGTATAAGCTTATCACTTTTGATTTGTATTGCCTCATACATTGCAGAGTATCATACAGGTATAAGCTTATCCCGTTTGATTTGTATTGCCTCATACATTGCAGAGTATCCTACAGGTATAAGCTTATCCCATTTGACTTGTATTACCTCATACATTGCAGATAATCATACAGGGATAAGCTTATCCCATTTGATTTGTATAACCACATACATCGCAGAGGATCATAAAGGTATAAGCTTATCCCATTTGATTTATATTGCCTCGTACATTGTAGAGTGTCATACAGGTATAAGCTTATCCTATTTGATTTGTATAACTTGTACATTGCAGAGTATCGTAGTGGTATAAGCTTATCCCTTTTGATTTGTACTACCTCATACATTGCAGAGTATCGTACTGGTATAAGCTTATCCCATTTGATTTGTATTACTCGTACATTGCAGAGTATCATACAGGTATAAGCTTATCCCATTTGATTTCCATAACCTCATACATTACAGAGTATCCTACAGGTATAAGCTTATCCCATTTGATTTGTATTACCTCATACATTGCAGAGAATCATTCAGGTATAAGCTTATCCCATTTGATTTGAATTACCTCATACATTGCAGAGTATCGTACAGGGATAAGCTTATCCCTTTTGATATGTATTGCCTCATACATTGTAGAGTATCCGACAGGTATAAGCTTATCCCATTTGATTTGTAAAACTCGTACATTGCAGAGTATAGTACTGGTATAAGCTTATCCCTTTTGATTTGTATTGCCTTGTCCACTACAGAGTATCATGCAGGTATAAGCTTATCCCTTTTGATTTGTATTGCCTCATACATTGCAGAGTATCCTGCAGGGATAAGCTTATCCCATTTGATATGTATAACTTGTACATTGCAGAGTATCGTAGTGGTATAAGCTTATCCCTTTTGATTTGTACTACCTCATACATTGCAGAGTATCGTACTGGTACAAGCTTATCCCATTTGATTTGTATTACTCGTACATTGCAGAGTATCATACAGGTATAAGCTTATCCCATTTGATTTCCATAACCTCATACATTACAGAGTATCCTACAGGTATAAGCTTATCCCATTTGATTTGTATTACCTCATACATTGCAGAGAATCATTCAGGTATAAGCTTATCCCATTTGATTTGAATTACCTCATACATTGCAGAGTATCGTACAGGGATAAGCTTATCCCTTTTGATATGTATTGCCTCATACATTGTAGAGTATCCGACAGGTATAAGCTTATCCCATTTGATTTGTAAAACTCGTACATTGCAGAGTATAGTACTGGTATAAGCTTATCCCTTTTGATTTGTATTGCCTTGTCCACTACAGAGTATCATGCAGGTATAAGCTTATCCCTTTTGATTTGTATTGCCTCATACATTGCAGAGTATCCTGCAGGGATAAGCCTATCCCATTTGATATGTATAACTTGTACATTGCAGAGTATCGTACTGGTATAAGCTTATCCCATTTGATTTGTATTACTCGTACATTGCAGAGTATCCTACAGGTATAAGCTTATCCCTTTTGATATGAATTACCTCATACATCGCAAAGTATCTTACAGGTATAAGCTTATCCCATTTGATATGTATTGCCTCATACATTGTAGAGTATCGTACAGGTATAAGCTTATCCCATTTGATTTGAATTACCTCATACACTGCAGAGTATCGTACGGGGATAAGCTTATCCCATTTGATATGTATTGCCTCATACATTGTAGAGTATCGTACAGGTATAAGCTTATCCCATTTGATTTGAATTACCTCATACACTGCAGAGTATCGTACGGGGATAAGCTTATCCCTTTTGATATGTATTGCCTCATACATTGTAGAGTATCGTACAGGTATAAGCTTATCCCATTTGACTTGTATTCCTCATACACTGCAGAGTATCGTACGGGGATAAGCTTATCCCTTTTGATATGTATTGCCTCATACATTGTAGAGTATCCTACAGGTACCGGGTATAAGCTTATCCTTTGGATTTGTATTACCTCATACACTGCAGAGTATCGTACAGGGATAAGCTTATCCCTTTTGATATGTATTGCCTCATCCATTGTAGAGTATCGTACAGGTATAAGCTTATCCCATTTGATTTGAATTACCTCATACACTGCAGAGTATCGTACGGGGATAAGCTTATCCCTTTTGATATGTATTGCCTCATACATTGTAGAGTATCATACAGGTATAAGCTTATCCCATTTGATTTCCATAACCTCATACATTACAGAGTATCCTACAGGTATAAGCTTATCCCATTTGATTTGTATTACCTCATACATTGCAGAGAATCATTCAGGTATAAGCTTATCCCATTTGATTTGAATTACCTCATACATTGCAGAGTATCGTACAGGGATAAGCTTATCCCTTTTGATATGTATTGCCTCATACATTGTAGAGTATCCTACAGGTATAAGCTTATCCCATTTGATTTGTAAAACTCGTACATTGCAGAGTATAGTACTGGTATAAGCTTATCCCTTTTGATTTGTATTGCCTTGTCCACTACAGAGTATCATGCAGGTATAAGCTTATCCCTTTTGATTTGTATTGCCTCATACATTGCAGAGTATCCTGCAGGGATAAGCTTATCCCATTTGATATGTATAACTTGTACATTGTAGAGTATAGTAGTGGTATAAGCTTATCCCTTTTGATATGAATTACCTCATACATCGCAGAGTATCTTACAGGTATAAGCTTATCCCATTTGATATGTATTGCCTCATACATTGTAGAGTATCGTACAGGTATAAGCTTATCCCATTTGATTTGAATTACCTCTTACACTGCAGAGTATCGTACGGGGATAAGCTTATCCCTTTTGATATGTATTGCCTCATACATTGTAGAGTATCGTACAGGTATAAGCTTATCCCATTTGACTTGTATTCCTCATACATTGTAGAGTTTCCTACAGGTACCGGGTATAAGCTTATCCTTTGGATTTGTATTACCTCATACACTGCAGAGTATCGTACTGGTATAAGCTTATCCCATTTGATTTGTATTACTCGTACATTGCAGAGTATCATACAGGTATAAGCTTATCCCATTTGATTTCCATAACCTCATACATTACAGAGTATCCTACAGGTATAAGCTTATCCCATTTGATTTTTATTATCTCATACATTGCAGAGAATCATTCAGGTAAAAGCTTATCCCATTTGATTTGAATTACCTCATACATTGCAGAGTATCGTACAGGTATAAGCTTATCCCATTTGATTTGTAAAACTCGTACATTGCAGAGTATAGTACTGGTATAAGCTTATCCCTTTTGATTTGTATTGCCTTGTCCACTACAGAGTATCATGCAGGTATAAGCTTATCCCTTTTGATTTGTATTGCCTCATACATTGCAGAGTATCCTGCAGGGATAAGCTTATCCCATTTGATATGTATAACCTGTACATTGCAGAGTATCGTAGTGGTATAAGCTTATCCCTTTTGATTTGTACTACCTCATACATTGCAGAGTATCGTACTGGTATAAGCTTATCCCATTTGATTTGTTTTACTCGTACATTGCAGAGTATCCTACAGGTATAAGCTTATCCCTTTTGATATGAATTACCTCATACATCGCAGAGTATCTTACATGTATAAGCTTATCCCATTTGATTTGTATTGCCTCATACATTACAGAGTATCCTACTGGTATAAGCTTATCCCATTTGATTTGTATTACTCGTACATTGCAGAGAATCATTCAGGTATTAGCTTATCCCATTTGATTTGAATTACCGGTACGTCATACATCGCAGAGTTTCATACAGAGATAAGCTTATCCCATTTGATTTGAATTACCTCATACATTGCAGAGTATCGTAAAGGGATAAGCTTATCCCTTTTGGTATGTATTGCCTCGTACATTGTAGAGTATCCTACAGGTATAAGCTTATCCCATTTGATTTGTAAAACTCGTACATTGCAGAGTATAGTACTGGTATAAACTTATCCCTTTTGATTTGTATTGCCTTGTCCACTACAGAGTATCATGCAGGTATAAGCTTATCCCTTTTGGTTTGTACTACCTCATACATTGCAGAGTATCCTGCAGGGATAAGCTTATCCCATATAATTTGAATTTCTGGTACCTCATACATTGCAAAGTTTCCTACAGGGATAAGCTTATCCCATTTGATTTGAATTACCTCATACATTGCAGAGTTTCGTACAGGGATAAGCTTATCCCTTTTGATTTGTATTGCCTCATACATTGTAGAGTATCGTACAGGGATAAGTTCATCCCGTTTGATTTGTATTACCTCATACATTGCGAAGTATCATACAGGTATAAGCTTATCCCATTTGATTTGAATTTCTTGTACCTCATACATTGCAAAGTATCCTACAGGGATAAGCTTATCCCTTTTGATTTGTACTATCTCATACATTGCAGAGTATCCTACAGTTACTTGTACAATGGGGAATGTCATATAGGTATAAGCTTATCCCATTTGATTTGAATTACCGGTACCTCATACATCGCAGAGTGTCATACAGGGAATCTGGATAAGCTTATCCCATTTGATTTGTATTGCCTCGTAAATTGTAGAGTGTCATACAGGTATAAGCTTATCCCTTTTGATTTGTATTGCCTCATACATTGTAGAGTATCATACAGGTATAAGCTTATCCCTTTTGATTTGAATTACCTCATACATTGCAGAGTATCCTACAGGTATAAGCTTATCCCTTTTGATTTGTATAACTTGCACATTGCAGAGTATCGTAGTGGTATAAGCTTATCCCTTTTGATTTGTACTACCTCATACATTGCAGAGTATCGTACTGGTATAAGCTTATCCCATTTGATTTGTATTACTCGTACATTGCAGAGTATCGCACAGGGATAAGCTTATCCCTTTTGATATGTATTGCCTCATACATTGCAGAGTATCAGACAGGGATAAGCTTATCCCTTTTGATTTGTATTGCCTCATACATTGCAGAGTATCCTACTGGTATAAGCTTATCCCATTTGATTTGTATTACCTCATACATTGCAGAGTATCGTACAGGTATAAGCTTATCCCGTTTGATTTGTATTACCTCATACATTGCAGAGTATCAGACAGGGATAAGCTTATCCCTTTTGATTTGTATTGCCTCATACATTGCAGAGTATCCTACTGGTATAAGCTTATCCCTTTTTGGTGATTCGTACTACCTCATGCAGTGCAGAGTATGATACAGATATAAGCTAATCCCTCAAACTGTCTGGCTTTCGTGTCGAGGTATAAGCTTATACCCTAATTATCCAGTTTCAATTATATGAGTTTATATGATATACTGGCTACATGACGAGGTATAAGCTTATCCCTAAAACTATTCTGGTTTTAAAGTCCATGTTTATAACTTATACAAATCCGACCACCTTCAAGATACAAGCTTATACATTTTTTCAAACAATTTTGTTTGCTCAATGATATTCAATCGTATTTATTGTTGAATAATTGTAAAGTTCTCTTTTGGATTTGTTTTGTGAAATAAATTGTATATCTTTAACCGATTTTGCTCTATTCTTTCCCAATTTATTTGATGTTTGAATTGCAAGTGTGAATTGTTAGAGTGATTCTTCATGAGTTGACTCAGTGTGAATGATTGAAATTTAAAATGTCACTTTTTTTTACATGAATGATGTGTTGTAAAATGTTTTTCATTCTTTTTGATATGTCTGAAAAGGAAAAGATATTATTATCCTCGTATTTGTTAAGTAAAATACAATTTGGCATAATATTTTGACAAAATCTGGATTTTTCCAGTCCAGATTGAAATAATTTATTGTTATACATATATCCTTAGATGTTTAGATGCCGATGATTGTGCAAAGTGCTCAATGCTATAGATAGCAGAGCATATAATCATACCTGTCTGTTGAACGTCTGCTACCGGTGGTTTCACGCCCGAACTTGAGGCATATATATATATATATATATATATATATATATATATATATATATATATATATATATATATATATATATATATATATACATGTATATATATGTATGTATATATACATATACACACACACCCATATATATATATATATATATATATATATAAATATATATATATATGTATATGCATATATCTATACATACATATACATATTATGTGAGTGTGTGTGTGAATGAAGAGAACAATGATATGGAATAATGTATATATATACATTAAAAATGATTGATACTGTATTTCAGGGTCATTATTAACCTGCTTGGTTAAAAGTGCACGTTCTAAAATGTGAAGATGAAATTAAGTGAACAGAAATTAACGTAATCAAGGGTTATGCGTTCATTTAAGTGACTGACTCTCCTACAGAAAATGTTGAGGAAACGACCCCAGGGGTGACGACGACAGTAACAACCAGCCCAAGTTTCCTCCCCACATTCGAGGTGACATGGGACACCAGTCGGCTGATGCACGTCGAAACGGTCGACGTGATCGTGTACGGTTACAGCGAAGACGATGTGGGCGCCCTACAGAAGATAATGACATTGGCAGAGAACATCAGCTACCATGATGGTTCTATCAACGTCACAGCACCTTCAACCAACACCAGCTACGAGGTTGGTTTGTTCGGTGTTCTACAGCACCAGGATGTGACGCCATCAAACAATGGGTAAGCTGTAAACTGACTCATATTTGAACCATTGAACTGCAAATAAGAAACTTCATTGTGAGAAGCTGACATTGGAAAGCGTACATCAAAACCGCAATATTTGCTTTACATTTGAACGAGGCGAAATTGCCATCTAAAAAAAGAAAGAGATCCAATGATTACAATTCCCAGAATGTGCAGAGAGTTCACTTTTGCCAGTTAATCAATTCTTAAAATTGAAAGAAAGTGTGGTCAGGTTTATTTTTCAGAGGTTAACGTTCTGAAACATTGACAAATGCATATGTTCTAGAGAAAATATGTCGAGTATTTTTTATTGGAAAGATGGGGCTTTAATATTTTAAGGATCCTTCAGAGGAAAATAAACTAAAAAGGACTGAAAATTGTGAAGTTTGTCTTGATTCCTTATTTCAGAGGTAGATTCGTCATACAAAGGGTCTGAAACCAACCATTTTAAAGCACGAAAACAAATCTATATCCTAACGTTTAATGATCTAGATATTGAAGAAATTTCTTGTCATTTGTACTTATAGTAGAGCGGATTAGCCGAACAATTGTGCAAATTTTGACTAAAGCATGAAACTTTCACAAGTATAAGTATATGCCCTAAGATTTATTTTAAAGATGGGAGGTAAATTTTAAAATGCCATTTTCGGCCGTTGCCATGACAACGGATTAATTTCTCAAAAATGACATACATTCCCATGTAAATGCTAAATAAACATGATATAAATGACCAAAATGATAATTTTTAAGCTCCCAAATGAATATATATAAAATTTAGAAACATTCAAAATTAACAAGATAGTTCCAATTGGTCCGTTGCCATGGCAACGACTTGTTTTTCCCCAGAAAAATAAAAAAACTGATTAAAAAAACGTTGTAGAATAGGATTTATCTTTAATTTTCCCGAATTTTACAGTGTTGAACAATGATATTTTGGTTGCTCAATGTATAAACTACATCTCAAGCCGTTGCCATGGCAACCAAATAACATCAATTTACAAAAATTAAATGGTTAACAAGACAATGGACAGGTGGAAAATACAACTGGAAATGACTTAATCTGTATGCTTAAGTTTTGACCCCCTCATTTGAACAAAAAATACAGAAAGTGTTCTGCAGGAATTCTTTATAAAGATAAAACATTATGTTGCCTTGGTAATGCTTGAATTAAATTTAAAAAACAAATGTTGCAAAGATCCCGTTGCCATGGCAACAGCATATTTCCCTCTAGAAAGGTAAAAATATTGATAAAAATGTAGAATACGATCATCATTCCATTTTCAATATTTTTAATGAACTAATAAAAATATATGTTTGTGACTGCATTTATAAATATAACATCTTAAGCCATTGCCATGGCAACCAAATAACATCTAATTAAAAAAAATCAATGACAGGGATGACAGGGTTATGGATAGGGGAAAAATCCAATGAAAATAACTTTTATGCATAAGTTTTGACCTACTCAATTAATTTAGGGGAAACAGTATACAGTGAGTGTTCTTCATGAACTAATTAGAATGATAAACATTGATGTTACCTTAGTAACACTTGAATTCAACGATAAATGTCAATGTTGCAAATGACCTGTTGCCATAGCAACGGCTCATTTACGCAAAAAAGTTCTAGTTTTGATTAGAAAAAGGACTTTGGACTCTGATTTTTCTTTCATTTCCCCTAATTTAATGGTAAGAATTGATATGTTTGCTGTTAACATACAAACAATATCTGAAGCCATTGTCATGGCAACCAAATTAATCTAATTTGAAAAAAAAAATAACATGGTTGACAACACAATGGACAGGTGGAAAATACAATTAGAATTGACTCAATCTGTATGCTTAACTTTTGACCCCCTCATTAGAACAAAAAGTACTTAAAATGTTCTGCTGGAGTTCTTTAAAAAGATATGAACTTATGTTGCCTTGGTAACACTTGGATTAAATTCTTTTTAAAATGTTACAAAGGGCTCGTTGCCATGGCAACAGCTTATTTCCCTCTAGAAAGGTAAAAATATTGATAAGAATTTAGAATACAGACATGTATGATCATCTTTCCATTTTCAATAATTTTAAGGTACTAATCGAGATATATATGTGACTAAATTTATAAATATAACATCTTAGACCATTGCCATGGCAACCAGATAACATCTAATTAAAAAAAAAACATGGATGAGAAGGATATGGACAGGTGAAAAATACAATGAAAATTCACTTGATGTGCATCACTGTATGCATCAGGATTGACCTCAATTAATCTAGGGGAAACAATACAATGAGTGTTCTGCATGAACTATTTATCATTCTAAGAATGATAAACATTGAAGTTGCCTTGGTAATAATTGAATTCGATAAACATCAACGTTGCAAATGACCTGTTGCCATAGCAACTACTCATTTCCCCAAGAAAAGTACCAGTTTTGATCAGAAAATCTGTAGAATCTGATTTTTTCCTTTCATTTCCCCTAATTTTAGGGTAAGAATGGATATGTTTCCTGTTAACATTCAAATTATAGCTTAAGCCATTGTCATGGCAACCAAATAACATCTAATTTGAAAAAAATAACATGGTTGACATGATAATGGACAGGTGGAAAATGCAATCCATTAACTCAAGGTTTGACCCAGTCAATTAATTTTGAACAAAGATTACAGTGGTTTGCATTAGTTCATTAGAATGATAAAATTTGAGGTTGCCTTGGTAATGCTTGAATTTAATAATAAATATCACTGTTACATATAGCCCGTTGCCATGGCAATGACTCCTTTTTTCCCGAATAAAGTACCAAATTTGATCGAAAAACAGTTTAGAATCTGCATTTTGTCATAAATTTCCCCTAATTTTAGAGTGCAAAGCATTATGTTTGCTGTTGATATACAAATAACCATTGGTTGTCCTTGTAACTTGTTCTAATGCATTAAACCATGGTTTTATGATGATGGTTTAGACATAAAAATCATATTCCCCAGACAGATATTGAACAAACTATGTCCTAATTTATTATTTCACTTTTGAAACTATGGTTTAGACACCAAAATCATATCTCACAGGTGAATATAAAAGGAGTTATTCCACTTTTAAGTATCAGCAGCCATTTTAGAATAGTTTTTGGAAGCCATATTGGATTTTCGAATACACCTGACCGTCATTGTAACTTGTACTAATATTGTTAGACTCTTGAAACCAATGATTTAGACACCAAAATATTATCCTCCAGGCCAATATGAAATGAGCTATGTCCGCTTTAGGTATAAGCAACCATTTTAGATTCAATTTTTTGAAGCCATCTTGGATTTTTGGACATTCCAGACCACTGGCTTTCCCTGTAACTTGGTCCAATGTACTACTTGATCCTTAAAACCAATGAATAGAAACCAAATTAAAGCCATTTTATCAAGTAATGGATGAATTGTGGATTTTTAGCCTATGGCACCCACTGAGGGCACCATCTTGGAATACCCTTGCTTAAATTATTTTTAACCTTTCAACCAGTAAAGGTATTTTTTATTTTATTTGACGAGTCTACTTTTCATGTAAAATAACCAGTGAATAGATTACACTTGGCGTTGAATAGATTCGTATGTTACTTTAAAAATGATCACAGTATTACAAAATTTTCTTCTTCAAAATCAGCAGTGCAATTTTGAGGGGGCCAGATATGACATATCAAGCAAAATTTACTTTAAAATGTTCTCACCGAGCCAGCGACAGAGCAAAAATTTCCAAATTTTTCCTTTTTGGTATATTATTCGTAAAATAATCATATTTTATCCATCTCTCTTTCACTTTCTCTGTATTCTTTCTTGATAATGATTTTTTTTCTTTTTTGGGAGGGGGGGGGGGAGACGGGTTGCAAATTCCCGGGAATTTTCTTGATGGAAACTTTCCATGGGAATAAACGTGACTTTTGTGGGAATTTTTTTTTTAATTTTCGGCAATTTTCATGAATTTTTAAAGAAATTATGGGAATTTTCACAAAGTAACGATTTTCTGACATTTGTATGCAGGAATTAAAAGGTGTATCCTGGCAGATGATGCCTAATAGTGCTTTGCTATCATATTTCAAGCCAAGTATGCTAAAACAGTCGAACAAGGAAGGATTTCATGATTTCATGATCTCCATGTAAAAGTTGATTTACTGTATTTACCTTGATTAGGATATCAAGACCATGTCTACTCCTCAAATAGACTTAAGATTTTGATTCATCAACCCCTATAATCCCCTTAGATATTGATATGATGAACAGCTTTAAAACACAAATCACCCCAAAACGCTCTCTTCAAAATGGCCGCCTGCGAATACTTTGAACGTAATTGTCCAGCATCAAAATTAGAGTTTCGGGAATTTATTTGAGCCCAAAAAAGTCTGATGTGATTTTTGTAGGTCTTATTTCGATGCCATGTATAATGAAATAAGATGGTGCTTATCATGTAGCATATTTATGTTCAGCAACCTCCTATAAGGGAAAAGGAAATAAATAAACATATTTTTATCAAAATTTGTACTTTTCTGGAGCCATTTGTAACATTGATATTCATCATTATGTTCAAGCATTACCAAAACAAAAGTAATTTTTGTCATCCTAATGAAATCATGCATAACACTTAATGTAACTTTTGTTCAAAATTAAAAGAGTAGGTCAAACCTTACGCATATTCAGTTAATTTTATTGTATTTTCCTTCGGTCCATTATCTTGTCAGCTATGTTTTTTTTGTAAATGAAATGTTTTGTTATTGCCATTTCAACGCCTTTAAATGTTATTTATACATTTAACAACAAACATGTACGTGTATGTTTGACACCCTAACCTTAGTGGAAATGAATGAAAAATAAGATTCTACTAGGTATTTTTTTTTATCAAAGATGGTATTTTCTGGGGGAAAAACGATCCGTTACACATTTGCAAAAAAATGATATTAAATTCAACCATTACCAAGGCAGCATCAGTTTTTATCATGCTATTGTACTCATGCAGAACACTTACTGTAATTTTTGTTCAAAACTTAAAGGAGAATGAAACCTTTGGAACAAGATAGCTTGTGTGAAAACAGAAAAATCTAAGAAACAGATCAATGAAAGTTTGAGAAAAATCGGACAAATAATGAGAAAGTTATGAGCTTTTGAATATTGCGATCACTAATGCTATGGAGATCCTCACATTGGCAATGCGACAAAGATGTGTGATGTCACTCTTGAACAACTCTCCCCATTACTTTAGTATATATTTCACTTAAATTGCCTCTTTTATTACATCTATCAGTAGAACATGTATTCTTTCTATAGGAGGGCATGTAATACAGATTTTTAAAGAATACATCATGGATAAAGAGTTTGTATCACCATACGAAAAAGCAAAAAGACACATTTTCAGGGTCCATCAAAGGGAAAGTTGTTCATGTGTGACATCACACATCCTTGTAGCGTTGCCAATGGGAGGATCTCCATAGCATTAGAGATTGCAATATTCAAATGCTCATAACTTTCTTATTATTTGTCTGATTTTTCTCAAACTGTCTTTGTTCTTATTCTTTGATTTTTCTGTTTCGACACTAGCCTACTTGTTCCAAAGGTTTCATTCCCCTTTAATGACTGGTCAAACATTATGGAGCTTTTAAAAGTAAACCTTTATTTTACATCCCACCTGACCATTATCATTTCAACAGTAATTTTTTTTTGTATTTATAAATTACATCTTGATTGGTTGCCAAGGCAATGGCTGAAGATGTTATCTACATATTAACCGCAAACATATATTTTCTAACACCCTTAACTTAAGGGAAATGAAAGAAAAATCAGATTTTATCATGTTTTTATTTATCAAAGCTGCTGATACTTTTCTGGGGGAAATGAGCTGTTGCCATGGCAACAGAACATTTGAATTATTAATATTTATCATTTAATTCAAGAATTACCAAGGCAACATCAATTTATTATTCTAATGAACTCATGCAGAATGCTTAGTGAATTTTTTGTTTAAAATTAAATGACTAGCCAAACCTTTCGCATATTGAGTTATATTTGTATTTTCCACCTGTCCATGATCTTGTCATCCAAATTTTTATTTTTTTGTGAATTAGATATTATTTGGTTGCCATGGCAATAGCATTAGATTTTATTTAAACAATTTGCATCAAACATATCTATGTTTAACACACTAAGATTGGGGGAAATGCAAGAAAAACCAGATTCTATAGTCCTTTTTTAATAAAAACTGGTACTAAATGATCCGTTGCTATGGCAACAGGCAATTTGCAACATTGATATTTATCGTTGAATTCAAGTATTACCAAGGCAACATCAATCTGTATCATTCCAATTAGTTCATGCAGAATACTCACTGTATTATTTCCCCTAAATTAATTGAGTAGGTCAAACCTTATGCATATACATAAGTTAATTTTCATTGTACTTTTCACCTATCCATAACCTTGTCATCCCTGCTGTTGTTTTTTAAATGAGATGTTATCTGGTTGCCATGGCAATGGCTTAAGATGTTATATTTATAAATGTAGTCACAATCATATTTTGATTAGTTCCTTAAAAATATTGAAAATGGAATGATGATCATACATGTATTCTATATTTTTATCAATATTTTTACCTTTCTAGAGGGAAATAAACTGTTGCCATGGCAACGGGATCTTTGCAACATTCGTTTTTTTTATTTAATTCAAGCATTACCAAGGCAACATAATGTTTTATCTTTATAAAGAACTCCTGCAGAACACATTCTGTATTTTTTGTTCAAATGAGGGGGTCAAAACTTAAGCATACAGATTAAGTCATTTCCAGTTGTATTTTCCACCTGTCGATTGTCTAGTTTACCATGTTATTTTTGTAAATTAGATGTTATTTGGTTGCCATGGCAATGGCTTGAGATGTAGTTTATACATTGAGCAACCAAAATATCGTTGTTTTACACTGTAAAATTAGGGAAAATTAAAGATAAATCCTATTCTACAACGTTTTTTTAATCAGTTTTTTTTTTCTGGGGAAAAACAAGCCGTTGCCATGGCAACGGACCAATTGGAACTATCTTGTTAATTTTGAATGTTTCTAAATTTTATATATATTCAATTGGGAACTTGAAAATTATAATTTTGGTCATCTATGTCATGTTTATTTACCATTTACATGGGAATGTATGTCATTTTTGAGAAATTAATCCGTTGCCATGGCAACGGCCGAAAATGGCATTTTGAAATTTACCTCCCACCTTTAAAATAAATCTTACGGCATATACTAATACTTGTGAAAGTTTCATGCTTTAGTCAAAATTTGCACAATTGTTGTGATTTTTGGAGCTAATCCGCTCTACTATTAATGGGATGTCTGTTTAATATTGTTTGCTAATTGTAATGCCTAATTTTGTTTTGATTATTTTCATTCATTCGATACACACATGTAAATACTTTCAACTTTAAATATGAAATCCGCAATAAATTACTGTACAACGAGAAACGCTTTCGTAAGAGACGCTCATTGGCATGATGGTCTTTTGAAAATATATCTAGAGTGGCGTAATGAGCAAAAAAAGGAAGAAAATGGCGTATCGGGCAATTCTTTTTTAAAGTTGCAAGCAAATGAAGCGAGCGAGCGAAAATATCGACATTTTTATTACAAAAGTCAAATTTTGTCATAGATATGAAACATTCATCCATCCGTAATGTAACGCCACTTTTCCCTTCCGTGGAAGGCACTAGCGTACCTACGGGGGGGGGGGGGGGCAGAGGGGCAGTCTGCCCCCCCCCCCCCCCTGACGAGCCACCACCCATTCAAAGCCACCACCCATGCATGTATCCCTGCCCCCCCCTGACGAGCTTGAAATACCTTTTTGCCCCCCCCCCCCTGACGAAAATCCTGGAAAATCCTAGGTACGCCACTGGTGGAAGGCCACAACTACAATTCACGTTTTTTGTCTATCCTTTTGTTTAAGTCTTGATGGACGTGCTGGTGTGTGGAGTGAGGTCCATGTTCTTCAGTGGCTCAGAGACCACGATCCTGCTCCTTGGTGTGCCCAGTGGATCACCGACAATGACAAGGAGAACGATTTCATCGACGCTGCTCCGGCTTGCCCATGCACGCTCTGGGTCGCAATGCTCGACTTTGCTCGGTTTCGGCGTGATCCTAAATGTTATCAAGGCTCTAGCAGGGAAGATAACTGTCAGTTCCGACCAGGAGCCGTTCATTGTGTTCGGGCCATCCAACACAGGTGATGCGAAAATCCAATGTCTTATTTGTTTTTATTTAAACAAGTGCACCAATCTAAAATGTGTCCAAAATATATCAGATTATAGACTGCATTTAGATTACTGTAACGATGTCGGTAGCCCTTTTTTATATCAGTGTCTTTACTCAAGGTCAAATATCGCCAGCTAAGTAATCACAGGAGCCGAAGAGCTTCCCTGTAGGTGACAAAATATTCGCCAATAAATTACAAAAATATACTACTACAATATTCATATTTAATGTATAAGTTTCAAACAAATGCTGTTTTAGACGATATCAAAGTTTCTAAAGAATGGCATGTATAGCATAAAATAAATTAATGCAAATTTATTCCTGGATATATTTGTCGTGTATTTCAACAGTGGGTTTATTTCTTGTGGTACGTTGTGAAAACCTTGAACTTGCAGGTGGTGATAACCCAAAACCACAAAAAATTGTCAATTTCCTGACCTCCAACAACTCCAAACCTCTAACCTACTCTCTTTTGTTTCTTTTTGTGTTTGTCACATTGCTTCCCTCCCTCTATCAGTTTATCAATTGAGGATTATTTATTTTCTTTATTTTTCGCTTCTCCCTTTCTCCCCCCCCCCCCTTTGTTTGTCTCTTGCTTCGGGGAATGCCTTAACTTTTTTGCTATTCTTTTTTACAAATCCTTGTTGAATGTGGCAATGCACAGTTCATTGATGAATAGTTTAAGAGAATCAATTGTTATTACGTTCATTTGAATAACAATCATGTTTTTGACATTTACTGATGGCATGGTACAGAATGAAAAGAGCGAATCAGGTCTTTAAAAAAAATTATACAGCAAGTTCATATTTATAAGAAAAAGATAAAGGACCGAATTGGGGGAATTCCCAAAAGACATGCTGGAAATGTAAGTCACGATGTCATCATTTGGAAATTCCATATACTTTAAATTATTATTAGTCGAAGTGGAAATATCACCAACGGAAAGAGATCAATTTGTTTGACCGACCAGTCTTGTCCGTAATTAACAATAAAAATGAAAAACCTGTAGCATGTTTAAATCTGTTTTTAATATGAAAATTGTGTTAATTTTTGATCAAGTTGTTTCATGTTATATTACCAGAATGTTGGTGGTGCCATTGGAATCCAGTTATGTAGTTTTTTTTTCGAGAATTTTGTTTAATATTTTGTTTTTTCCATGAATATAGCATATAAACTGTGTGAAAAATTTTCACGTAAACATATACGAAAATATTCGAAGATTGCGGAATGTTAGAATTATACAATTTTGAAAAGAATAGAAAATATTGAAGGACAAAAGCCTGAAAAAATATGTATACAAAGACAACTGCAACATACAATAAGTTATGAATAATGCTTATTGCTTATTGTTTCAACTCCTACATATAAAACAAATTAATATTGATGTAATTTAATATTCAAAAATCTTTATCATGAACTATGTTTGAAAATGATTCGATGAATATGTTTTCAATGATGTTATTAACATTTCTCATTTTCTTTGCATTCGTAATTAATTGTCTAACTGATGTCATAATAAACCTTCAACTCGGATATTATTTATTTCAGTGAGTTAGGTGGCGGGCAAGAATGCTGTTACGACAGTGACGGTAACATCAGTAACGCTCAAATATTCCAAGCAGGAGGAGGATTTGCTCACCGTTATCATCACAACGGCATTCGTCCTTACATAAATGCAACGCAGGTAATCCTCAAACATGGCATAGATATGATAAACATAAGATCAAATGCGGGTGCCAAACAATCTACAATCATATCACGAATTCCATAAATGATTATGCGTTTCATATTTAACACCTTTTTATCCAATAAAAAAAAAAACAGACTTTAATGTTGTATTTAACTCAGTTATTTCTATCGCTTTAGGACAACAAAATTGTGTTCATTAACATACTAATCTTGATGTTTGTCTCAAGATCACTCCGCACCACTGTCTTTTAACTTAATGAATTCGCAAACAATGGGCATTTATCATGAAAATATTTGAATTTAGACTATTTTCGTATCGGAACAGGTCCCCTTCCTGTCGCATTTTATGGCTGATGTTTTACCGTGGACATACTGCTGCCACCTAGGAAATCAGGTCCCCGACGCAACTGATCTGAGCAGTGGGTGTCTCCAGTATACAGAGAGGAGGCCATCACAGCTCTGCAATCATTATGTACCCCCAAACCTCGGTAAGTGACATTAATGCCTTCATTCGTTTGCCATCATTCCTTCATTCATTCATTTAGTAGTAGTAGTAGTAGTAGTAGTAGTAGTAGTAGTAGTAGTAGTAGTTGACTAGTAGTAGTAGTAGTAGTAGTAGTAGTTGACTAGTAGTAGTAGTAGTAGTAGTAGTAATAGTAGTAGTAGTAGTAGTAGTAGTAGTAGGTCATGGTAGTAGTAGTATTTAGTATAAAACCTTCATACTTGTATTTCAAGCATATTTTATGGTGTTTTAAGGGCTAAATAATATTTCTTTCATTTTCAATTTTTATAAGCCATGTGCATGTCAATTATATTTATCTTTGCACACAGCATTGGGAAACGGCGACCCACACATCATTACTCTGGACATGAAGAAATACACATTCAACGGACATGGTGAATTCATTCTTCTTAAGACCCTGGATGAATCGTTTGTTCTTCACACAAGAACTACACCACTTCAAGGTAATTTCTAATTGGTAAAATGAATGATGAACATATAACAAAATGCGAGCCCGGCACTGTTTGTAAGATAATGGGTGCCTTTGGAGATACTACGAACCAAAAATAAATTGTAATTATGATGTTTGATTAACCTCTATATTGAATTAAAATCCTTTGTCGTCCTGTTTAGAGATTTTTTTTTTATCATTGCAGATGTGAACGCGACAGTTTTTGTAGCCGTTGCCGCCCAGTGTAATGATAGTGACGTCATCCATGTTGAGATTAATGAAGAAAGGGTCATGGATGCATACGTTCGTCCTCAGCAGGGTGGTGACTTCGAACGGATTGATTTTGAGCAGGCGACAGCTAGGAATTATGAAGGTACTAAAACATTTTTCACTCACTTTAGACCATGAGCATATTTTTTTTAAACTTGTCTTTTTATGTCAGTATCTCTGTATTGCCTCACTAATTATTGTTTTTAGGTCCATAGCCAATCATTTAACATATTGATTATGGGTTTCACATTGATATTCAATTAATATTCACTTGGGCCTTTCAAACATTAACGATATACTGTTAAAAGTTCGTAATTTTCTTTTTTGTAATCTTTTGTTACGTTTGGTTGTTTTCATACATTTATTAGGTTTTTTCGTATATCAATTCCTTCACTTGAGTATACAATTCAATAATCGGTTGTAACTATTTGGTAATCTTTTCAAAGTTTATTCCCAATGCAGATGACAATGCCTCTCGTTCCCTAAAATCATCATGAAAAATCTCAAACCTAGTTTATTTTGTTAGCTACATGTAGTTTATTTGTTATCTCTTTGTCAAGGTGTATCTGTCATAGGTCTCAATATATCGTCCAATGGTATACTTGTGGCCTTCGAGGGTGGCTCAGGTTTAAAACTCATGGCTGCTGAGGGTGCCCTCATCATTCAGTTGGTGCCTCATCCCTCATTCAGGGAGCAGACACGTGGTCTGATGGGCACTTGGACTGATGACGTCAGTGATGACTTCATGACGCCGGATGGGACTGTCTTGTCACCTAACTCATCGACGGAAGAAATATACTTTCAGTTTGGACTCAAATGTAAGACAACTTTTTATTATTATAATATATCATATCATATTATATTATTTCATATTTTGCTACCTGATGTTAAAAATATATATTCATACTATGATTCATACTACAATGGTAGAAGTAATAGTAGAAAGGGCAATGGTAATATCAGAAACAGGGTAAGTCGTAATTATATTGTGAGTTCAGAATAATTTCCTTAATGAAATAACGAAATATGATAATAAATAGGGTGAACTTTTTCACCTATAATAAATATAAATGTTGCATATGTATGTATCTGATATGCATATATGTATATGCATCTCACAATTGACCTTATGATAAACTAAGGAAGTTATTCGAGCCAGTGGAATAATATTATTTGACTGTAGGTGCACAGTATAGAACTTTTTAGTAGTTTTGGCATTGATCAATTATGTTGCATTACATTGCAGATTTACCGTTTTATATATGTTCTTTTTCAGGGAACGTCTCTGAGGATAATTCATTGCTCTACTATCCGGAGGGAATAAATCAGAATAATACTTCAGACTTGAATTACGTACCAATGTTTGAAGCTACAGCTAACCCTAACATTAACCAAAGCCTTGTCCAAGATATCTGCAATGGCGATGAGTTCTGCATCTTTGATCTGCAAGTTACCGGGAGTATCAGCTTTGCTCAAAGTACAGCCAATTCGCTGCAGGAATTCCAGGAGGCCCAAGAAGCATTCAATATAGGTAAGAAATATTAAATCCCAAGCTAGCTTATTTTATCCATTGATTACCTTTGACGTTGTTCGTTAATTTTCTGTTCATTGGTGGTAGGGCACCTTTAGTCACGACGGCTCATTTATTCACAAATACCTTAAATGTCAATTTAAACCAAATTTTCCACACAAAGTCCACATCCATTTGTGTTCTTTGAAATAGTCGCTGAAAAACCCAAACATTATAGTCACCCTTTTCTGTCCAATTTATTAGTTTTTATATTTCCATTTCACGTTGTAATGATTCCCTTAATAGTGTATGTAATTGGATAGATCAAGACATACTCTTCATGGTGAATTTGAGACTGAAGGAGTGTGGCCCGTTGAATCAGATACCTTATTTTCTGTTCAGCTACCTCATTTCTGATTAGCCGAGTACTGATTCTTAAAATACATTGGATGCAGAACTTCCATTGGTATCAGCATGCCCGGATCAATTAGAAAGAGTGTCCTCTAATCGTTTACCTCTCCTCATGCCTGTTGTATTACTTTCTTTACAGTGACATGTCCTACTCTTGGTACACCTGACCTTGGGAATGCTATCATCAGTAGATACACCCCTGGAGGTGAAGCGAACTACACGTGTATTGAAGGCTATCTGATCAGTGATGATGCCACAATAATGTGTCAATCAGATGGATCATGGAGTAATGATGTCATTCCACGTTGTATTGGTAGGTTTATTATGTAATATCTGATCATAGCATCTCGGGCATAGCATAGCGAGTTTATCATACCGTTCCCATCAGTCACATGCATTGTCAGTGTTAAGTGTTTGATTTTGTTAGCAATGTTGTCATAAGGTCATGCCCACCAAATCCTTTGATAAGCTTAAACTTGAAAGATAAAGCTGGGTTGCTATTAAAGCACTGGGAAGGTTTTCAATTGATCATAGCAACTTCAACATTATTAAAAGGTAGGCTATTTTGAATATTGTAAGTGCAATCCGTAGTGTAGACGATGATGAAATTAGTACTTTAGCAAAAATAACATCACATTATATTTTATTTGTATCTCACTATATTCCGGGGTATTTTTTTATTCTTCATTGTGGACATTAATTATGAGAGCTGTAATTGCCAATTCAATAATTTATCTGTGGCATAATTCTAACAGTTGATGCTTTGCTCTTGTTTTATACTTAGATAATGTGAAACCTCGCGTTACTTGTCCCGGTATTACATCAAATACAACACTACAAGGACAACCTAGAGGGATTGTCTTCTGGCAGGAACCAACGGTGGAGGAAAATTCAGACAACTACACCGTTTCCTTGGTGGGTTCTGTTTTCAATGGTGGAGACTTTCCCATCGGCTTATCAAACATTACCTACGTGGTGACAGATGCTGCTGGACTCAACGATACATGCACGTTCATAGTAAATGTAACAGGTACGTATGACGCGTATGATAACGCCTACTTGTCTGTGAACAAGTTCTCATTAGTGCGAAAAAAAACTCTGTTAATTTTTATGAAAACTTATATAATTTGTATTATTGTGTATTGCGGTTTCTTAAGTGCCCATTCCAAGAAACTTATATGGGCATGAAAAATTGTGGAAATACCTCAGTATTACAGAAGCCAACAAATGAAGACCAAATATATATATTTACACACGAACCAGAGATAGGACACTCTGAGTTCTCTAAAAAAAAATCGATGAACTTAATTAGAATAACGGCATTTTTAGTTTTCTTACAAATGTAATTGTAGTCAAATGAACTGAGACAAAGCATACTCATGAAAGTTTATTATGTATGCATGTCCAAAATTCTGTTCAGACAATGAAGATCCAACGATCCAATGTCCAAACTCGATCGTTACCAAGACAGCACCCTCTCTAGACTCTGCAGAGATCATCTGGCCTCTCCTTAATGCATCTGACAATTCTGGCATGGAGGTTACAATCACACCTAATGGGGAAAATAGGAATGGGACTAACTTCAAAATCGGTGCAGAATTGATCTCCTATATCGCAATGGATTCATCTGGAAATACTGTGGAGTGTTCATTTTGGGTCAACGTTACAGGTAATGAAAATAATATTTTATAGTAAATTTATTGATCACAAAACTGACTTTATCTGTTTATACACTGTGTAATGTAAAATGGACAAAGGTTTTGAATGTTGCTAAGATTAAATAAAATCAAGAGATTTAATTTAGGGGTAAATTTAACCACGGATACAATTTTTAAGAAGTAGATTGCCCATGAAGGTTCGAAAAATCTGAGTAAATTTGCTGAGACATTTCTTTTTGGTATTGCACTTTATTGACTCGCCGCAGTATTCTGATGTCTATAATGAAAAGTTTAACAATAAAAGCGCAGAATGAAAATACTATTTCTGACGAAAATTCCCCGTGAGCCAACATTCGCTCAATCATTTAACCATCAAGCAATGAAAGTAACTTGGTATGGAATTGATTTATTTCATATTTCAGACATGGAACAGCCTATGATCACATGTCCAGTTATACCCACGCTACCAACGGAAGAAGGTCAATCTTACGCCAAGGTTTCCTGGGAAGAGCCATCCGTTTCCAATGGCACCATCACTGATAATTCTGGATCAGCTCAGCCCAAATTTCTTGGTCCCGGGAGTAATGGAGGAAACTTTGAAATCGGGATTCATGTCTTGACATATTTGGTTACAGATGAAGCAGGCAATTCCAATAACTGTACATTCTTGATTAATGTCATAGGTAAGAAAGATATACCCGAGTGTTTTAATACAGTCATGACATTTATTCATAAAATGTACTGGGACGAATTCGAAATAACCTTTCTTGCTAGACCTTACACATTTGATGATAGTATTTCTTGTTCTGTCACTTCGCAATGATAACACTAATGTTGTCCTTGTTCATTACCAGTTTGATGATGGAAAATATTGGCCCCTTTTTTCCCATTTATTAAGTCGATTGAGTGGTAGAAATCATTAAATTCATCAGCTATTATTCTGTATAAACTTTTTTATCTTAGATACCGAAAAACCACGAATCACCTGTCCAAACGTGACGTCAAACACCACACTTCATCAGCGATCCGTTGGAATGGTGTCTTGGATGGAACCAACCGTTGAGGACAACTCAGGCATATTCAACATTTCCCTGATCGAACCTGCTTCCAATGGAGGAGAATACCCGATTGGCGTTTCAAACATTACCTATGTCATAACCGACGATGTCGGGTTGATGGATTCCTGCACCTTTTCTGTAGTTGTGATAGGTTTGTAAATTTGTAATTCTATATTCTAGGTAAAGATGTGAATAGGTTTTCGAAAATTTTCAATCGAAGTGTTCGACTAATGGTATGTTATTTTCAGATTATTATCAGAGATAAATGTTAACTTCATCATATTTATTCAAATGTCTGACTTGTAATAAGAGCAACATACCAAAGTGAAATGCAGATTGAAAATATTATTCTAATACTCATATATCGAATATTATTATAATACTCCTATATCGTAATTTCAATTATAATATTGTGTATTTCGATTTCTCAAGTGCCCTTTCCAAGAAACCTATATGGGCATGAAAAATGTGGAAACCAACAAATGAGGACCAAATATATATATATTTACATACGAATCAGAAATAGGATACTCTGATTTTTCTATAAAAAAATCGATGAAGTTAATTAGAAAAATGTAATTTTTAGTATTCTTTCAAATGTAAATAATATAGTCAAATGAATTGAGACGAAGCATACTCACGAAAGTTCATTATGTATGCATGTCTAAAATTCTGTTCAGACAATGAAGATCCAACGATCCAATGTCCAAACTCAATCGTTACCAAGACAGCACCCTCTCTAGACTCTGCAGAGATCATCTGGCCTCTCCTTAATGCATCTGACAATTCTGGCGTGGAGGTTACCATCACAGCTAGTGGGGAGAACAGGAATGGGACTAACTTCACAATCGGTGCAGAGTTGATCTCCTATATCGCAATGGATTCATCTGGAAATACTGTGGAGTGTTCATTTTGGGTCAACGTTACAGGTAATGAAAACAATATTTTATAGTAAATTCATCGATCACAAAAGTTACTTTATCTGTTTATACTCTGTGTAATGTAAAAAATGTAAGATGGGTAAAGGTTTTGACTGTTGCTTAAAACTGTTGCTAAGATAAAATACAATCAAGAGAGAGAGAGAGAGATGTAATTTAGGGGTGAATTTAATCAGGGAGAGACTTTTAAAGAAGTAGATTATCAATGATTATCCATGAGGGTTCGAAAAGTCTGAGTAAATTTGCTGCGACATTTCTTCTGGTGTTGCACTTTATTGACTCGCCGCAGTATTCTGCTGTCTATAATGAAAAGTTTAACAATAAAGGCGCAGAATGAAAATACTATTACTGACGAAAATTTCTTGAGAGCCAACATTCGCTCAATCATTTCACCATCAAGCAATGAAAGTAACTTGGTATGGAATTGATTTATTTCATATTTCAGACATGGAACAGCCCATGATCACATGTCCAGTTATACCCACACTACCAACCAAGGAAGGTGAATCTTACGCAAATGTTTCCTGGGAAGAGCCGTCCATCTACAATGGAACCATCACTGATAATTCTGGATCAGCTCAGCCCAAATTTCTCGGTCCCGGGAGTAATGGAGGAAACTTTGAAATCGGGATTCATGTCTTGACATATTTGGTTACAGATGAAGCAGGCAATTCCAATAACTGTACATTCTTGATTGATGTCATAGGTAAGAAAGATATACCCGAGTGTTTTAATACAGTCGTGACATTTATCCATAACATGTATTCGGGCGAATTCGAAATAACCATTCTTGCTAGACCTTACACAATTACTGATAATATTTCTTGTTCTGTCACTTCTCAATGATAACACTAATGTTGTCCTTGTTCATTACCAGTTTAATGATGGAAAATATTGGCCCCTCTTTTCCATTTATCCAGTCGATGAAATGGTAGACGTCGTTAACTTCATCATCATCAACCTTTATTCTGTAACCTTTTTTTTATCTTAGATATCGAAAAACCTCGAATCACCTGTCCAAACGTGACGTCAAACACCACACTTCATCAGCGATCCGTTGGAATGGTATCTTGGATGGAACCAACCGTTGAGGAAAACTCAGGCATATTCAACATTTCCTTGATCGAGCCTGCTTCCAATGGAGGGGAATACCCAATTGGCGTTTCAAATATTACTTATGTCGTAACCGACGATGTCGGGTTGATGGATTCTTGCACTTTTTCTGTAGTTGTGATAGGTTTGTGATTTGTAATTCTATGTTCTAGGTTAAGATGTTAATAGATTTTCGAAGATTTTTAATCGAATGGTTTGACTGATGGTACATTATTTTTCAGATACAAACGTTAATTTCATCATATATATTTATTTGGCTGACCTGTAATAACAGCAACATACCGTAGTGAAATGTAGATGAAAAGCATTATTGCATTATTCTTATATTGCCATTTCAAACATATAATTCTTGATATAAACAAGTGTTTGGGACTGCAAAATCGTAAAATAGCCGTAAAAACGGACATACTGAAGCTTTTCGACATGCACTCATCGGAGAAAATTTTACTCCGATGAGTGCATGTCGAAAAGCTTCAGTATGTCCGTTTTTAAGGCTATTTTACGATCCTTTATATGCCATTTCTCTTCAATATTGAATAAAAAAAGAAATCGATGATTTAGGAACGTTAATTTGCTCATTTATTCAAGATTGATGATTTTGATACCTGTCGTCAGGATATTCTAGAGCAAGATGTGGACATTCACGAAAGCTACCGAATCCGCCCATGCCTTGTAAACCCAGTGTAGACCAGCGTTCAGACCTTTAAGACGTCATACACATTTTGTTTTTTTTCCTGTCTAACTCAGTAAAACATCATATAACGTCACCGTTGGTAATCTAAGCCAGCATTATCTTGTCTTTCATTTTCTGTATTTCCTTCTGCATCTTCTGTTTAAGATTGGGAATGTTTTCTTCGCTAGATTCAACGTTGTTGTCTTCTGCTGCTTTTTTATCAATCGTTTCCTTTTTTCGTTATCGCAGCAATATTCGTCTGGATATCGTCCAATTTCTGACAGTCTTTTGTTTAGAATTTGGTGAGTGTCTTATGCAGGTCACCGAGAGTGAGATTCGAATCCCCGGCCGGTTTTTACCGCTGCATGGGGAGGGCATGGTCTGCTGTATTGTACTCCGGTCGTGCGGGGAACATGGGCGTTGTTTCTTTGAATCCATGTTTTCGGCAGATACGCCTTTGCTTCTCAAATTGTATAATTTGGACATTAAAAACGAGAAAATGCTTGAAGGAATTACCAAGAATATGAATGTCAATGAATGTCAGTGTCTATAGTACGCCACCAATGTTTGGGAATGATAACTCCAGATAAAACAGCTACAAACCCATCAGAAAGTGTGGTTTTCTGCGAGAGCTCACGAAACGGACACCTCACGCTAAGACGCCCATTTTTCTCATTATTGTGTATTGCGGTTCCTTAATCACAATATCCAAGAAACATATCTGAGCATGATGGATCGTAGAAATATCACAGAAACCAACCAATGAAACCCAAATATTTATTTACACACGAATCAAAGAGACGACACTCCGAATTGTCTGACAAAATTGAAAAGCCTTCTGGCATCTATCTTTTTATGATAAGGATGATTTTAGTCAAATAAAGTTTGTCGAATCTAGTCACTAATTTATGCATGTCCAAAATTATGTTCAGACAATGAAGATCCAACTATCCAATGTCCGAACTCAATCGTTACCAAGACAGCACCCTCTCTAGACTCTGCAGAGATCATCTGGCCTCTCCTTAATGCATCTGACAATTCTGGCTTGGAGGTTACCATCACAGCTAGTGGGGAGAACAGGAATGGGACTAACTTCACAATCGGTGCAGAGTTGATTTCCTATATCGCAATGGATTCATCTGGAAATACTGTGGAGTGTTCATTTTGGGTCAACGTTACAGGTAATGAAACTAATATTTCATCTAAATTTTATCGATCCCGTGACTTACTTTATGCATTGTGTAAAATGTAAGATGCGCAAAGGTTTAGGCTGTTGCTTAGAACTGTCGCTAAGATAAAATAACATGAAGAGAGGGAGACATGTGATTAAGGGGTAAAGTTAATCACGGAAAGACTTTTAAAGAAGTAGTTTATCCAAGAGGGAATTTGCTGAGACGTTTCTTCTTGGTGTTGCACTTTATTGACTCGCCGCAGTATTCTGCTGTCTATAATGAAAAGTTTCACATTAAAAGCGCAGTATGAAAATACTATTACTGACGAAAATTCCTTGTTAGCCAACAGTTCAAACATTTAACCATCAAGCAATGAAAGTAACTTGGTATGGACTTGGTTTATTTCATATTTCAGACATGGAACAGCCTATGATCACATGTCCAGTTATACCCACACTATCAACGGAAGAAGGTGAATCTTACGCCAATGTTTCCTGGGAAGAGCCATCCGTTTCCAATGGCACCATCACTGATAATTCTGGATCAGCTCAGTCCAAATTTCTCGGTCCGGGGAGTAATGGAGGAAACTTCGAAATCGGGATTCATGTCTTGACATATTTGGTTATAGATGAAGCAGGCAATTCCAATAATTGTACATTCTTGATTGCTGTCATAGGTAAGGAAGAGTGTTTATTTAATACAGTCATGACGCTTATCCATAACACGTAGAGGTAAAATTATACGGTCTTATATTCTGTTTAATAATGGGGCGTTTCTGAAATACCCATTGTAGTGAGACTTTTATATAAATGATAGTATTTTTAGTTAGCTTTTTTGGCACTTCTTCGCATGGGCGGAAATCTGTCCCGAAAGGTAGGGGGGACCACAGGGGCGGATCCAGCCTTCGCCAATAGGGGGGGGGGGTTCAGCCATATTTTAATCCCCGATTGGCCGCTCGATGATGATTTTTGTTTGTTTCATTAAAGGGGTAGTCTTCGTGGTCACTTTTTAGCTTTATTCTTATAAATCAACATAAATATATAATATCATAATCAATATTTATATAATGCGAGCGCGAAGCGCGAGCAATTTTTTTTTGTTTTGTTTAAGGGGGGATTTTACGTATTTTTTCCTAAAATTTTAACATTCTGGGCAATGTTTGTTATCCCGAAAAAGATGTGTATGCAAATAAATAAGTACTACGAACGCGAAGTGCGAGCAGAAATGATCTGATGGAAAAGGTACCTGTTAAAGACTGCTTGCAGTTAGCCATGAAGACGTTACATATTTCAACAATCAAATAATGCGAGCGCGAAGCGCGAGCTGAAATTTTTTGAAATTTTTATCTAAGGAATGGAAATTCTAAGCACTTTGTGTAACTTAAACATAATAGGTATATAACTAAACAATTGATGCGGAGCGCGAGCGGAAAATTTTGAGATTTAGACCTAAGAACGAAACACTCTACATGTATTCATGTTCTGTCATGTTCTGTCATAATGCGAGTGCAAAGTGCAGCCAGAAAATGTTTACATACGTTTAATTTGAACTGATCGAAAAGGTACTTGTTAAGCAGGGGCGGATCCAGCCTTCGCCAATAGGGGGGGGGGCGGATTTTATTTTCGGCCATATTCTCCCCGATCGGCCGCTCGAAGATGATTTTTGGTTTCTTTGAAGGGGTAGTCCTAATAGTCATTTCTTATCTTTATTCTTATGAATAAATTTAAATATATAATATCATAATCCTTATTTATATAATGCGAGCGCGATGTGCGAGCAATTTTTTTTGGGGGAAATTTTATGTATTTTTTCCTAAAATTTTGAACATTCTGGGCAATGTTTGCTATCCTGGAAAAGATGTGTATGTAAATGAATAATTACTACGAACGTGAAGCGCTAGCAGAAATGAACTGATGGATAAGGTACCTGTTACAGACTGCTTGCAGTTAGCCATGAAGACGTTACATATTTCAACAATTAAATAATGCGAGTGCGAAGCGCGAGTTGAAATTTTTTGACATTTTTACCTAAGGAATGAAAATTCTAAGCACTTTTTGTAATTCAAACAGATAGGTATGTAATTAAACAATTGATGCGAGCGCGAAGCGCGAGCGGAAAAAAAATCGAGATTTAGACCTAAAAACGGCACACTCTATTCATGTTTTGTAAATCATGAAAAGAATGAGTAATAGGGGATCTTCCTACATTAATAATGCGAGCACAAAGCGCGAGCAGAGTTTTTGATATTGTGATCTGAAACTGGATAACGATTTAAATATAGAACAAGTTGAGTATCTGAATAAACATGCGCGGGCGTGTTTCATATTCAGACCTAGAATCTAGGCATTCTACACATCTTTTATTATGAAAAATCAGAGCGAGCGCGAAGCGCGAGCTTAAACTATATGATATTCCAATCTGAAAAAAAAAAGTTAATTTCAGCTATTTATTTCAAGCACTTTGTAGGAAAATCGTGAGGTGGATATGGATCGCACTTAATAAAGAGCTGATATTTTTCATTATTATTTGAGTTTTGACATAGGACTGGGACATCCTTAGGACATGTCATATGAAAATGATGACTATCTTACTATCCCTCTTGCTAAGCGCGAGATGAAACAAAAGGGACAATTTAATCATTAAATTAATATCTTATTTATTAATGCCTAATGAGGGGGGGGGGGGAATCTAATGATATTATGGCCTGAAAACTGGACATTTCAAGCAAAATAATAGGTACTTAATAAATCGAAATTTGCGAGCGCTCAGCACGAGCAGAAAATTTCAATATTCAGACCATAAAGCTATCATTTTAACAGAGCACCTTTTAAAAATCAGTTTGTAAATCACACAAAATAATGAAAGTTCGATTTCCGAGGTGAAATGTGTAATGTATATTGACTTCCAAACTTGATATTTAAGATCCATATTGAACAATCACCTAACAGGCAATGCGAGCGCGAAGCGCGACCGAAAATTTTATATAGTGACATGAAAGATTCTTTTTATTTTCCAAGTCTTCCCCTCATCTTATTTTATTCACTCTGGAAAATTTGACAAGCAAAAAAAAAGTTTTCACCCAAAATGTAAGGTCATTTAGTTCAAAAGACATGTATTATTTCGAATGTGAATGATGCATTTTTTTCCATCATAAAAGACCAAAAATAGTAGGGGGGACATTTGATATTGTGTCCCCCCTACTATTTTTGGTAGGGGGGACACGTCCCCCCTGTCCCCCCTGGGATTTCCGCCCATGCTTCTTCGTGATAACGCCAATGTTGTCAATCACTACCAGTATTCAATTCTAGTGGAGAATATCTTAAGGACCTTTTCCCCCTTGCTCCTATTTATTCAGTTGATCAAATGAAACAGTAAGAGTCATTAAATATATCAAATTTTATGATTGAATTGAATTTAATCTTAGATAGCGAAAAACCCCGAATCACCTGTCCGAACACCACGTCAAACACCACACTTCATCAACGATCGATTGGAATTGTATCATGGATGGAACCAACCGTTGAGGAAAATACAGGGATATTCAACGTTTCCTTGATCGAGCCTGCTTCTAATGGAGGAGAATACCCAATTGGCGTTTCAAATGTTACCTATGTCGTAACCGACGATGCCGGGTTGATGGATTCCTGCACATTTTCTGTAGTTGTGATAGGTTTGTAAATTGTAGTTCTAGTTTTAGGAGATGAAGTAAAGGTTTTGTTTTAATATTAGAATCGTTAGGCTCATAGTATCATATTTTTCAGCTTATTACTATAGATAGATATCAATTTCATAAAATTCATTAGACTAACTTGTTATTCCAGCAACATGCCATCATGGGCGTCAGCATTCTTTCTTCTTGCGGGGGGGGGGGGCATCTGTTGTTGCGTCCCCCCATACAAAAGATAATCCTCTGCTCTGATGTCCATGAGAGTGATGTGTTGGAGGAAGAACATTCTTTAACATCAGACAAGGTTCATAATCATCTAGCAATTACTTAACGTTGGTATTTCGTTTTCTGATAAAACAAAGTTGGAGCAGAAGTTTATCTCTATGCAAACTCTGAATTTTACATTCAAGTGCGAGCTTCTTCTGCAGTTACACCTTGAAACATGTCGTTGATAAATTTTTAATAATCTAAATCACTACGATTTCGGTTAGAGGAATTGGATTAGATCGACATTAATATTCGTTATGTATTTATAATCCTTGCTTCATATTAGATGATGAAGATCCAACCATTCAGTGCCCCGGATCTATTCACGTCACAACGCGACCAGACCTTCCCTCGGCCCTGGTGTCGTGGGATGACCCAACAGGAAGTGATAACTCAGGTGACATTGATATTGTTGAAGTGGGGTCAATTCTCAAAGGCAGTGAATTTGTGATTGGAGTCAGTATGATCACCTACGTTGCATCAGATAGAAGTGGAAATTTTAAAAATTGCTCATTCGCCATTAACGTTACAGGTAAAAATTTTCTTTCATAAATTCATGACTTGTTTCTATTTCCTTATTTTTTAAAATTAATTTCTTGTTATCCTTCAGGATGAAGTCGTATTTAAAGTACGCTCACCTTAGAATTATAAAACTTCTCTTGTGTCCTTTTGAAAAATATATATTCATAGAATTCCACTAGGTATCACGAATCTTTGTGCTTAATTGTATAGTTTTAAATGATATAAGTCGAACTTCAAATTGGTTTGACTGAGCATACAATCTGAAAGGACATGTCACTCTATGTAAAATGGAACCCATGAATCACTTTAACCCTATAGTGAAACAGGTCATTTGCATTCAATATATCTATAAAATTTTCTTGTTTATAGGTAGACATTCTGCAACTTTAAACTAGCCTGTAGTTGAACAGACAAATGAAACAAAATATATTCCTTTATTTCTCTTTGTTCATACCTGTCCAGACAATCAAGACCCCGTCATTCGGAATTGTCCTAGCCCAATAACAACAGTTTCAAGACATGGTCTCAATGTGACTGAAGTCTCATGGACTCCTCCAAAGGCAACGGATAATTCTGGGCCAGTGGAACCGGTCTTTATTGGTCCAGGTACCCAAGGTGGAAACTATTCTATTGGGACAGTTACAGCGACTTACACAGTTGAAGACCTGTCGGGAAACATGGATATTTGCGCTTTTTCAATAACCGTACGAGGTACGTAGGAAATTTTCATTATGATTTCAGCAGACAATGTCCTCTTATCAATGCAATGGACCTTCGCAATATGTTCCTGACTAGTGGCGTGAGCTGCGAAAAATAATCGAAATTAATCGTGTCAAAGCGTTGCTATAACGCTGGAACAAAGTAAAATTTTACGATATTTTCCAATCCAAATCCAAATTTACAAGCTTACATCAGAATAATCATAAGTTTACTTCGTTTTGTTTATGACTCTAGATTACAATGACGTTGTAGTTATCTGTCCAATGAATGTTGTCATGTCAACCGAGCTGGGAAGAGCTAGTGCGACTGTTGCATGGTCTGAAGCGACCAATCCGCCTGGATGGAGCAATGTCACCATTACACTGGAAGGGTCAATGAAAAATGGTGGAGAATACCCCATTGGAGAGACTAGCCTCACCTACTTTGCCGTAGATCCTGATGGACTGAACGACTCATGTACATTCTTTGTTGTCGTAATAGGTAATTCAATATGATCTCAGTCCTAATTTTTATTCCATTGCTCTGCCTTGAACTTCAGATCTGCCTGTATGCCTCCTGAAGTAGTATTGATTTATATCGATTAGTCCCAGAACACGTCAACTACTTATTCTCTTTCCTTTGTCTGAAACCCTGTTATAATTCAGTGGTCCTTTTGATTAAATGTCATGACGGATGTGTTTATAGTACCTGTACATTTATCAATTTTAAGTCATTTACTTTGTATCCAAAAATCTCACCATCAGCGGCTCAGGCCTACATCTTACCATTACTCATGTCAAAAGTAATTTTATTGCAGTAGATGATAAAAAACATAGAGCCGATGGAACTCGGGGTTGAAATACAGTTCAGAGAAGATGACCTCTGCTATAGCCTGTAAACCTGATTGAATGAAAATCAATGTATGTTCTTTTCTTGTTGCAATTCACGTAGACGAGGAAAAGCCTAACATTACCTGTCCTGTGCTGGTCAAAGCATACACCGAAACAAACGTCTCCTATTCCCGAGTATCCTGGCCAGAACCTACAGCAGTAGATAACTCTGGTAATGTAACAGTCTCGTTGATTGGGCCAGGATCTAACGGAGGTTTCTTCTATATAGGTGATACAAATGTGTCTTACCGTGCCGTTGATGATGCTGGAAACCCCAGCTCTTGTATTGTAACAGTTCGCGTCATTGGTGAGTACACTTCAACCCCTAGGTTGTAACTTGTCGTTTTGGGACACTCCCTTACTATACTCGATTTGGTTCATTCACTTACCCTTTTAATTGTGTTTTAGTTTCAGTTCAGTTGCTGTATATCATATCTAAATATTATTTAAAACAAACTGTATTGTACAGTATTGTACTTTTTTGTTTCTTTAGATAATCTAGTCTGTTCGATAACATTCTCTGATTATCTATGCGTCCACATTGTATCCAATCTAATGTCTTATTACCGATTGAAATGATCCAACATATTGTGCGGCATATCATCGCAGGGGATATAGTGTCATATAGACACTGGCTAGCTTGGAGCGGGAGAAACTGAATACAAAAAGTTCGGACATGGAAAAAACCACGACCGATCTACTCCACATTGATTTTATTTCTAAGACCATAATGACTATATTCCTATTTTTCTTTGAGGATTCGTATTTTCTAACAGTTCTTCTAAATGTATTTACTCTTAGATGACGAACCTCCTGTTCTAACATGCCCCGAGAACATTTCGACAACTACTCAACTAGGATCATCTAGCTCAGATGCAGTAACGTGGTATAAACCTACCGGAAGAGACAACTCTGGAACGGTAACCGTTTCGCAAATCACCACCGAACAAAATGGAGGAAAATTCAAAATCGGAGTCACCAATATTTCTTACCAAGCTGTTGATGACTCAGAAAATAATATTACATGTGTGTTCTACATTCTAGTGGAAGGTGAGTAGCAATGTTTCTTGTTTGTCATTGACAATGTGTATCACGGAGTATTGAGAAAGCAGTGTAGGAGTAATTTGCATATCTTTTTAGGTGGGCCTACAAATGCAAAAATTATGGCATATTGATTACGCCACTGGAAGAATTCAAATTATAAACACATCCCCTGGTGAGATTTATTCGGATAAGTATGATGTTGTTCAACAAACAAGTAAGTGATATCCATAGATTGCTTGCCGATGCCAGACATTCCTTTTAAATTTTCTTTTAATATTTCAGAATTTGATGTGGTTTAAACAGTGATATACAGATCCTGTGGATGCATCGTGGTCTAGTGGTTCTGACTCTCGCCTTTGAAACAGAGGGTCATGGGTTTGAATCCTAGCCATGGTGTGTTTTCCTTCAGCAAGAAATTCATCCACACTGTGCTGCACTCGACCCAGGTGAGGTGAATGGGTACCCGGCAGGAGTAATTCCTTGCATGCACTGAGCGCCGGTGATGGTAGCTCGAGCTAAAGCCGGGGAAAACATAACAGCGCTTTGTATGTATCATCTGGCAAAAAGCGCTTTATAAATCCAGCTATTATTGTTATTATTGTCTTTCTTTTTTTTCATGAAAGATGACGAACCTCCGATATTACAGTGCCCTGAATCACAGTCGGTATTTACCCAACAAGGCTCTGATAGTGCCCCTGTCACATGGAGTGAAGCAAATGCAACAGACAACTCGGGAGCTGTGACTGTTTTGCTCCTTGGACCGGGTTCTAGTGGTGGACTTTTCAGAATCGGTTCGACCAATATAACTCATCTAGCAGAAGATGATACTGGAAACAATGCAACCTGTATCTTTACTGTTGAAATCAAAGGTTTGTATTGGCGTTAAATCTTCTACCATGCAGCTATATTTTTTCATTGCATTTTAATTCGTAATACCTTCCATGATTAATAGAAGGAGATTTTATGGCATGATTTTGTTTTCAAGACACACAGGGCCCAACGCTGCATTATATGATGTATATCATTAAATTGACATTCTATACCAACAAATAATAGTATGCAGAACTGAATACTTACTCTGATGCTCAATGTATTTGTTTATCATGAGTAATACATCCTTCCCTTACTATCCGTTTACTCCGTAGACAATGAACCACCATTTGTAAGTTGTCCTAGCAACATATCATCAACGACACAAGCAGGATCACCTTCATCAGGTCCCATCACATGGAGCGAACCCGTAGGTACAGATAACTCTGGGTCAGTGACAGTTTCAATGGTCGGATCGGGTAATTACACGAATGGAGGAAACTTCGACATAGGTGTGACCAATGTCACCTACCGGGCGACCGATAGATCAGGAAATACACATATGTGCTCATTTATCATCGAAATACGTGGTATATTATATTTTTATTTCAATTTTTAAAATTTTCAAGATTCTAAACATTGCATAGTCTAAAAGAATTTTCAAATACCCACTTTTTTATGATAGAGACGCATGCAACTTTGGATGTTTCCAGTAGAAAAATGACCCTATGAAATCAATGTCAGGTCTTCATAATTCTTTCCCCTGGATCATTTCAGAATACGTATACCATGATTCTACCATGTATAAATCTTCATGACATTTGACTTTCATTAGTAATGTCCATCAGTTTCAAGGGCAACCCTTTACCTACCAAGGGCTTTCCTTGTCAATGTGTGACTAGCAATTAAGCAAGCTGTAGAGTTAAACATATTCATATTGATATATTGTCATGTTCTTTACTCGAAATAATCGTGTAATAACTCCATATTTCGATGGCTTTTCTTCCTTTCTATCTACAGATGACGATCCTCCAGAACTGACTTGTCCAGATTCTATTTCTGCAGTCGCTGAACAAGAGACAGGTGAAGCTACCGTTACCTGGATAGAACCAGATGTACAAGATAACTCTGGTACGGTAACTGTCACATTGGCAGGACCAGGAGCTAACGGTGGAAATTTTAGCATCGGTATGACGAACTTGTCCTACCACGCAGTAGATGAAACAGGAAACGTCAAATCGTGTAATTTTTCAATATCAGTAGTAGGTACGAATCAGGCATTTATTTTGTTTTCAGATAAAGAGTATTATATTTGTAGCTATTTCGTTAAGGTTTTAGTTTGCCCATTTTTTATAATCTGCAAAAGGCATGTTGTATGTTATCACCCAAACACCATGAGGCAATATGCCTCCTAAGTAGAATTAGATGGAAAAGAATAGAAAACAATGGTTTTTACCCCCCCCCCCTCCGCACACACACACACACACACACACCCTTAGAGACACTTTTGATTTATTTCATGAATTATATCATATTGTTATTATTATCATGCCCTTAATAACTATTATACCTCAATGAGTACACAGTTTGCAAACAAACAGAAAAAAAACGGACAATGAATGGACTTATGTTGTCTATAAAGAGGAAATTGTTACGTCCACAGTTGAACGAATACAAATTGTGCTATGATCGAGTATAGAGTATCTGTGAATTATTATTTTATTGATTCCTTCAATGATGTTTGAATCTTTTTAAAATAAGTGAAGTTCTTCCCCCTTTAAAACCTTGGCCAATTGTAGCGGAATTACACAGTAAAAACGCTGTTTAAGATTTTATACAACGCTGTTTACTATATGAACCTTACAGTATTTGTTTAACCGTTTAAACAATCATGTTTAAGTTATTGAAGATTAGATATTGAAAATTAAACTTTGTTGCTTAAGATTAAACACTTGTTTAAACTGTTTAAACAATTACTGTAAGGTTCATATAGTAAACAACGTTGTATATTTTTTTTTTACTGTGTACCCCTCTTTCTCCTCTGTAGATCCCTCAAGCTGTATATCAAACCCTTGCCGTAATGGAGGAACGTGTAAGGATTTCTCCGGGTTCTTCCTCTGTCGTTGCTCTGATGGCTTCCAGGGACAGACATGTCAACAAGGTGAATTCTTGTTTAAAATGTTTGAAGTTCATATTATTCTCCACGATGATGGCAAATTGAATATAAATTAGCGCCACAACACAATATAAAATCTAAATATAAGTATGTAGTAGATAGGGTACGATTTTGGTGGTCATAACTTTCAAATTGCCCACCTGTTGAATGACAATCTCACTGCTTCTGAAAGGAAAACAATTACGGTATAGTTGTCAGTGAAAATTGCATTTATACTGTTGTTTACCTAATATTGTCTATTTAATTTTCATTTCAATCCTTCAAAAAGCAATTGTCAGTTGTGAATCGGGATCAAACGCTTGTGACTCTACCGAAGAATGTGCAGATTCTGTCTGCCGATGCCGCCCAAATTTCATCCGAATTAATGGAGTGTGTATCCGTAAGTACAATTGGAATCGTGTTCCACAGATTGTTTTTACAATTTCTCCAGGTATTTGCTGAAGTTGGGATAGATTTTACGATGTTTTTATATTAAAATAATATACATTTTTCAGTCACATTAACACATTAAAATGTTTTGCTTCACTTGTTGATGATGGTATGAACTGTTTCAGATGTATTCATTTCCTAGAAATTCCGATCATGCCAGTTGGTTGCTTGATTCAGCCTTTGCTGTCTTAGTAAAATAGTGCCTGACCACAGTTATATATTTTGATGGTTACAGTCTTTGCTGATTCTAGGATAATAATTTTCAATGTCAATGCTGTCATAACCCTATCTTTGATTTTCCCTTTTTTTCCTAAACGTTATCACCACCACCAGGAAAGAACAGATATCGCCTGACCTTGACTGCCATCTCTCTACTTGGTGAATCTCTCGATTATGTGGACAGTTTATCTGATCCATCATCAGATGAATTTCAGAGCATTGCTGAGGATTTTAGAGGAGTGGTCAGTATATCTTATACAATTTGGTAACATCAAAATAGTTTTTGTTGATATACATTGGATGGGCTCTCTTGCTCTTTAACCTGATTTGACAATACTAGGATACGTTGCCTTAAATCAAAATTTAGAACTATGAGAATGCAACATTATCGATCATCCTTTAGTTTAACCAGGACAATTCATGTTCGCTTAATTCCATAGGAAGTATAGCCTGTAACGATTAGTAAAAGACGGATTGATAAATTATCCAAGGGTAATAGTAAGCGATCTTAAGGTTTCAAGCGATGTATTCTTTAATTAACGAACTTTTTTTCTTAATTTCATCAGGTTCTTTCGATCACTTCATTTATCAACGATATAACAGTCGTTCAGCTTGAATCGGGAAGCGTCATCTTCACTTTCGATAGCTTTGTCAACGTCTCCATAGGAGAGTCAGTCGTACTCTCGGATTTGCAGGAAGCACTGGGATCTGGATCCTCCACAAGCGACCTTATCCTCTCGCCAAATACAGTTCCAGAAATCTCAGGTATGATCATCATTAGAATTAATCAATGACACTCATACTTCAGTGCTATAATCGTTATCTTGAGCAATCATACACTAAAAAATGTGTTAACATACGGAATGTGCTTGCTTAAACTATACCGACACTTACTACGATTTTTAAAGATTTGTTATTCCGCGAATAATTAAAGAAGCTTATAGAAGAAAAAACAACATGGTACATGACCTCTCTCTCTTTCTCTCAATTTCTCCATACAGATTTTGACGAATGTGCTGATGTCACAACCAATGACTGTTCGCCAAATGCCAATTGTAGGAACACAATCGGATCTTATGAATGCACTTGCAATTCAAATTATAATGACGAGTCTATTAGACAGAGTGGCAGAGGCAGAATATGCGGTATGTATTGACTTTTGATTTGCTCTTGACCCCGAAGTAATAAAACTTGAACAAAGTTACTTAAGACACAAGTTCAATGAATCTTAAAAAATCCTAATTATAGAGAAATCTCAATTGTCTCTATCAGGCTTTGTGCAAAATATATTTACGAATTTTTTTACAAATAATTTTGTGTACAATACTTTTACGATGGAACTGAATTTCCATCTTTTTTTTTACCTTTGATGAATGGTGGTTTATTATGATGCATTGATGAACGTAACTGTATTACCCATTTATTAAAATGCTCGTCTTTGTTGTTATCTCGTTTTAGTCTTTCAGCGAAGTCTTCTGATTGCTCTGATATGTCTCGCCGTTGGCTTCACTCTTTTTATCGTTTGCTGTGGTGCTCTGTGCTGCCGCTGGTCTAGACTTCAAAATATTTATGTAAGCATCCTGGTCATATATTTCCGTTTACTTTTCCTACGAAAAACATGAAACACTGCCCACGGCTTTCTAAGATTATTTCTTAACAATTATTCAAAACTGTGTTAATAGGAGAACATAATTAATATCTGTATCCTCATACTCGTCATGCTAATAAAATGGTTCTGTATATGCATCGGCTTAAAGATGTAAGTTATGGAGGAAGATTTCTTATTCCTCCGTGGTGATATCTTTCAGTTTGGCAAAATGAATTTGCACTACTTAAATTTCCAGTGATATTTAGTTATGATTTATTTCTAATCCTAGGCTTTCCATGCTGGTCGAAAACCTGATGAATCATACAGGCCTCGTCGACCACACTCGAAAAGGAGCACCCGGTCTAAAGGACCTGACTTCTCTCATTCTAAACATTCAGAGTCCTCAAGAAACCCATCACCTCGTTTCACTGCGGATAGCACAGAGATGCCTAGTGAGGGCTTCTTTCATTCAGAACTCCCAAAGTCCTCGAGAAGAAACCTATCTCTTCCCTCCATTGCTGATAGCGTAAAGATGGCCCATGAGAACGATCGATCTGTAAGATCTGCTTTCAGCCCTCGTGCAGGTCCTTCATCTGCACGCAAATACCATTCTTATGCTTCTACCCGATACCCCTTGGAAAGGAATGACCGCTTCTTAAGGCCGTTTGTGGTAACTGGGAGTGAACCTACAGTAAGTGCTAAAAATCTCTGGCTTGTTTTGACCAATTTCCATGAAACAATCAATACTTTAAACTGTTGTTTTGAAATGATCGTGGAATGAATTAGCAGAAATATCCAAATAGTTTATATTTCTGGCAGTCGTATATTATCCAATCGTTTATTCCGACTGCAAGCAATTTCCACCTATTAGAGCCTCTTTATTTACTATTGTCCACGGCGGGCTGCAATTGCATATTAATGAGTCAGAAAGAAGAAGATCGAGTGTATTTGAATTCCAATTCATCGTGATTTAACCGTGAACCAGAATAGCCTGGTGGTTAAGTCGCTGCCCAGAAAGCAGTAGATGGCAGGTTCGAATCCCACTGGTTCCATTTTTTTCTGACTTATGATTTTCATTACAGATCGAGCATGCGATCTTAAACACATAGGATTAATGCCGAAAATTTGTTTACAAATTCTGTTATAATTTCCTCCTATTAAAGCCTCTTCATTTACTATGCAAGCAACTTGTTGCATCTTGTAGGTCATGTGTAGAAAATTACATTACACATTAGTATTATTGGTATTATTGTGTCTTGTTTCGACGCAAGGTAACCCAAATGACTCAATTACTCAGACAAACTACAATTACCTTGAAATACAGACATTATAACATTTTAATCCAATTTTAAAACTAGCGCTATGAAGTCGAAGCTATTTGGACATGTTGCAGGAATTTAAAAAATGAATACTATAGATTTCATATTGTGCACGAAATATGAAGTCTAAATATCTTAAACAACAAGCAACCTGGATTTCTTCCTGTCTACCTACCTACGTAATATGAATCCTGGTAATGGGGATACTTTTTAAAAATAAAACCTGTCATTCATTCTCAATTTGAACATATTGTAAGGTAACGAGGGGATGTGCCTATCACATTTTGCTTTCTATCTTCAGATAATCAGACTGTTTGTAGACCGTGATTAATTAACAACATTGTCTCAAATTCGTGTCCGTTCACTTTTAGGGATATCAGAGGAGGATGTCGGAAGGAGGAGCTAAATTCGTCAAACAACCAAGATTTATTCCTTGAAACAAATCGAGGTGACAAGCTTCGCGAATTTGGGACAGCATCGACACTCATTGAGCAGTTGAGGCGGTGTATGACGCCGACGATTTAGATGATGTCGTTATGATAGGATTTAGCGGCTTGGTAGAACATTTCTATTTACTTTGATCGCGATTTCATGGCAGTGTATATTTCAGAAAACGTTCAATACCATCTAGCGGTAAAATGAATTACTGCCATGAACGATTATTTTATAGTCATGTTTATCATTTAAACGAATGATTTTCATGAATATGTGCCAACGGTACTTTGCTATTTGAAACTTTCACATTTTAGTGATGGAAAGTAGGCTACATCTTCAGGACAGAAGATTTTTTTTTCAGACAAGTGAAGTCGCATGTTATATTTGCCGATTTAAAATGATCTCAGCTTTCATTATTGACTGTATTTGACTATGTATGTGAATCATCATTCTGTTCACCAGAGAATCGTTATTGTTATCACCACTGACGAGTTGTCAACTCTGAACTACTCCGCAAAATCCATGGTTTGATTGGCTTAGAAGCAATTATATCTAATTATTACATGAGTCAAAGAAGGGCATCTTGTCAGCCCTGAGAAACTTGGTGAATACAAACAAAATACCAACAGTCGTGTTTTTTTCTTCTTCGAATTACTTGTCTCCAGCAAGTTTACTTTATTAAAAATGACGGGTTTCGTTTAATCTTCTATTTGAGCGTATCGTTCGATGAAAGAACAAGCAATAATATTAATCTAACAGGTGACAGTATATATTTTATGTCCTATGATTAAATCTGTAGTGTAGTTTTGTGGAATGTAATACACTGCCTAATCCTATATTTGATCAAGTAATTGTGCTTTATTCACATTTGTATGAACGGTGTAACTGATATATTTATTTCCAAGACCTTAAACCTTAAAGAACAGTGTCATCCAGAGTCAAGAAGGAAGAACATTTGACTTGGACAATTTATTTTTTTGTGATCTCTGTAATAGTGTATTTATACAAGTCATGTATGTTTTGATGGGAATGAAAATGTATTTTCAGGCAAGTAATCTTAATCTGCTTTGGAGTTAATTATGTTCTAGGACAAAAGGTGATTCTTATGAATAAAAAAATTAGCTATAGCTATGTGCAATCAGTTGATGTTCAATATTGGTAGAATATAAATCCGAAGACATCTATCTTATCTGGTCCAAAGACGATAATAAAAGTCCGTGTCATGCTTAAAAATATACAACAAATAATATCTGTGCTCGCCAGCGCTTTTCAAAAGTTCAGTCGTTCCTGTATGATTTGTAGTTAAGTATTGAACCCTTCAGATTCTTCAAAAAAAAGTTATCTCACATTATAATATAAAAAAGGCAGAATGTTCATGGGGACATAAAAAAGAAGCCTCAATCTAAGCATGTTTAAAAAAAGATACAAGTGGCATTTCAGACATTGGTGGAGGTGTCCTCGGTTAACACTGACATTTCACACTTATGGCTCCTTGTTTGGAGTTTAAGTTTTAAACGAATTATCTCACAATGTCCATGTTCACCATGGCCCTGGGAAGCGGGGGTGCTGTGTATATTATTTCCCATATGCAGCGCCCACAAGAATTTTGGTACGTGTTAACAAATGGTGAAATGTAAGCAAAATGTCCTATATTTTGTAGTGAAACCTTTTTTTTGCTTGTCAAATTCCTCTGGACAGAAACAAATTTTATTTTGTAAAAAAATCCCCCCTTTTTGTTTGCTTTTTGCTTTTTTTTTTGCTTGTCAAATTTCCCGTGACAGAAATGACCTTTGTAATGTGGTGAAAACCTTTTTTTTTTTTTTTTTTGCTTGCCAAATTCACATCAGCAACCTCAGTAAAAAAAGATCGTTCCCAGGGCCCTGCGGTTGACGGGAAAATACAAGTAAGTGTGTGTATGACACCATAGTCACAATTTGGTAAACCCGAACTTAGCTTCTTGTAATTGGTTGTTAACTATGATCCTGAAGAACCCCGATATTGCAAGTTAATGGAGCCTCAGAGTGAAAACATGTGGTTTGATAATCATGATTATTGAACATGTTGAAATAGCATATACTAATCATCAATTCCCAATCACAGTTGTAAAAACACATTCACCATTATTCTTAGCACGAAAATGACCAACATTTCTTACTTATTTTCAAATTTGAAGAGGATTTTGATATGCAAATGCATGTTTTGTTTTCTGTAGCTGGAAAGAGATAGTGTTTTATGAAGTAGTAAATAATCTGCATACAGTGCGTATATGCACAATAAAACCAGCGTAACTTGAAGAACGGCATTATTAAATACCTCAGGACTTCATTGCATGAATTGAATTTGCCTAGGCGGTACATTTACCAGTCATAGAAAATTACACTAAATCCTTATGTGTTGTAGTTGCCATCGATGGCAAAAATTATATTTGAATAATGAGGAACAGAATCACAATTTTTATCTAAAATATTGATTTCCATTTTTATACTCACTATATAATGTATATTCATAATCATGTACTCGGAGAAAACGCTAAATTGTGTACAAACTATAAAGGAAAACTTGAATATATAGAATTCTTTTAATGAATGATTGAAACATTTTAAATTTAGTTTCTCACTTATTTCATCATAAATCTAATGCATATGATTAGGCTCGTTCATTTTATTCTTTCGATTGTGGAAGAACCTTATTTTAATACTTTCTTTTCAACATGTTCAATCAAAATGAGGCATATTCGAATGAAGGAACATGATGAATGAATGAATGAATGAATGAATGAATGAATGAATGAATGAATGAATGAATGAATGAATGAATGAATGAATGAATGAATGAATGAATGAATAAATGGATGGATGGATGGATGGATGAATGAATAAATGAATGAACTGTGTTTATTTTATTACATTTTTTGCATTGGTACTGATAGCGTTCTATGGTACTATCCTAATTCCTATAATGATTTTACGTGTACAACAAAGAGAAAGAGAGCGGGAATTAGAGATTAAGAAAAAAAGGAAAGGAGTCGTATATGAGTGCCAAGATAACAGTAAATCTTAATGGATAATAATTGATTGTGATCAGGTAAAAACAATGTGTAATTTTTAGGATTGAACTTATGATGTGCTAAAATATACTTTACTGTAAAGAAACTTTGCAATATTTGAAACAGTAATAATTAGTATGCTGTGAATTTCATTAATGTACACATGTTTTCAAGTTTGATGTACAAATTATTACAAGTAATATTGTCCTTTTAGTTCGTACTTAAATGTTTATTTTTGTTGTGTTATAATTTATCTCTTTGAGAGAGAAAATTGTATACTCGATTAACGCCGAAGCAGAATGCATCTTGGTCTTGCCTAATGTGTCAGCTAGGAGGAAGCCATGGATATGTAACAGGAGTTCAAGAATGTGGCTCGTATTCTGAAATCCGGTCTAACTTATTATCATGTTCAAACTATTGCCTATAACTACGGGAAACTGAAAATGTGCTTTACATTGGATGTTTCTTATGTTTTACCGTGTTCTTTCTGAATGCTTTAATCATGTTAATGACGAAAAAGACATTTTTATTACTTATTTCTTCATTATTTTTTTCTTCAAATTAATCAAATTAATTGTCTTCCACCATGCGCTCTCAAAACAAATAAGTCAAAATGACTAGTTAATTGTGCTATGCGACAATTATTTTCTTCGTTTGAAATAAACATTTGCAGTATCTAAACAGAAATGTATGTGTTGTGACTTTCATTGAGTAAAAAAAGATGATGATTTAGCCGAAAATATAGACACACTGCCACTCTAATATTAGTTAAATACAAGAGCATTTATTGCACAAAATACCTGCACTTAGAATTCAAGGAGAATATACAACACATATGGACAATAACAGAAGTTGCTTCAGTCAGATGATGGGCGTGACTGGTATTTACAGTGATATAAAATGTGTATACGGTAATTGTTTAACGGTATCAAAATTCAGAGCAACAGATATAGTCACATTTATTTGACTGACAAATATCATCCTTGTCAATATTGGTACAACCAATTTTAACAAAATTCTAGAAACATCATCTGAAAATAATTCCCAGGTCTTTAAAAAGTTACTCGAAAAGTAAATTTCAGCGAGAGGGAATTGGCGTAAATTATACAATTCGAGTAAAACACATTTTTAAAGTAAAATATCAAACACTTATTGTTACTAGTCGGTGTATTAATTTTTTTTTACAAAGTTATCTACAATTGAATTTAGCCATCAAATTCTCTCGATATTCATTTCTTGTGGATAAATCATGACAGTGTAAATCGGTTCTGTCCATAAGCTGTGTTTGTAAATATCATGACTAAAACACATGGTTCAGAATATCGAATTCGGAATTTGCTCTATGATTTTAAGTCATTAAATCACCAGAAACTTTATAGGAAAAAGATAGCAAGTTTAACATATCAACCAATCAACGGTAATAAAAATATTTAGATTAAAAACTATTATCTGCATAATATGCAGAGAATAATTGTTTATCTGAACAAATTTATAACAATTTTTAATGCAAAAAATATATTGCAAAATATTAATTTTGCAAAATAATATCAGCATTCCTATTCAAATGAAAAAGAAGAATATGTACAGTGGAAGGTTTTTGTTTTTGTTTTTTGTATAAAAAGTGGAATTCTATATTGCAATTTCGATAATATGCCTCTTTTGAATACCACGTGATATAAAGTAGATAATTGTAGGCTTACTTTTGATTGACTGTATATTTATATAGCCAATTGAAATTTACAACATTACATATTGTTATATTTTAATTCTGAGTGTTTTTCTTTATATGTGAATGCCAAGAAAGAGGAAATATTTGTAAGAAGGTGTTTGGGTTCCCCGTGATTTTAAGTTCAAATTTCTTTACTAATGACTTGCTAGCAATTAGGACTGATACCTTATCAAGAATTGAAATGCCTGCAATGTGCAAAAATGCCACAATCATTACGAAGATGAATAATGCGTGGGGTGGGTGGTGAATAGGTTTGAAGAAGAATTGTAATATCAACGCCATTTCATAAAGCAAAGAATCGAAAAATGCATCCGTATACGAATCCAGGAATTTATCAATAATCGAGATGCATACAGGATATCTTGGTGAATTTTATGTACGCGGCCTGTCTTCGCGTATCAGTTGCCAGCGTCGATACCATTGCTTCATCAGGGCTAGCTGTCACGTGCTAGTAGTGATTAAATGCATGTGACCAAGTTAAAAATATCAAACATCATTCAATCATGCCGACAAGTATTTTCATAGTTTCTCATTGGAGTCTTTTTATATCGATCCTATTGGACCCGTGAACCACGTGATCTTCTTCGTCTGAGCGTGTTTCGTTGACGACATCTCTGGATCATCTGACCGAGTTCTTTGATGCCTTCTAGAAGACCCTCACCGTTGGCGGCGCTAGCAGCTTGGAGATACCAGGGGTTTGTGTAGACAGAGTGAAGCGCCATAGCTTCCAATATGTGATAGATGTCACACGCACCTATAAATACCAAAATAAAAAAAAACGAATATGTGAAATAAAAAATATATATTTGACCAGTTATAGTAACCAACAACTACTCCGTTTTGTTAACAGTACTATATAATACAACACTTAAAGATAATATCACGATTTTTTTTTTTTGGGGGGGGGGGGGGGCAAGATGGCCTAAGAGGTGACGTTATATTTTTCTCAGTTAAATCCAAAGGGTATTATAATATGACACGTCCCGTTCCTCTCCTTCATATATTCTTCAATAATATTGTTTCCCTCCTTTTTTTCTCCATTTTTTCTTGTTGTAAAATCATACTGGCGGAAGCCCCCCTGACCCCCCCCCCCCCCCCGTGGCACCGCAATATAATGTGGTTCCACGATATTTGTTCCTGCGACAATGGTGACGGTTAATCCACACGTTAAGCTAAATATAAACCTTTACCTTGCAGGGCAATGATTTTCATAGAAATTGCATTCGTACAACCATTTTAATCTATAAAAAATAACGTTTCTACCTTTCTACTCGCCAAACCTACCGGAGAGCTCTTGCTTATTCGCAAAGACGACGATAGGAATTCCTCTTGGGAGACCTTGTAGTTTGAGGACTTTGAAAAGAAAATCTCTGGCATTTTCCAGTGAGCCAGGGTCGGCACTGTCAACCACGAAAGCGATCCCTGCAAAGAGCCATATAATTCATGCTGTTAATTCAATTCAGTCTTTTGAATGGCAGAAATGAAACAGAAAGCTTTTTAGAAAATTTATCAGAGGACAGACAATAGTAAACTGCTTATTCAATGACAAACGGGATGAGAAAGGTCTGAAAGGAGATAAATAAAGCCCTGTCTATCAAACAAGCTGAATGCGGAAACGAGTGAATCACAACATTGGTTAAAGTGAATAATTATATCTTTTTAAGTTATACTTGGTATTGAACATATCAAGCGTCTGTTAGCCTATCCACACGTCGTGAGTACTTCTATAGCAGACTTTCCACTTCGTATTAACGAGGCAGAAACAACAGACCGACATCATATTCCCCTATATAATATCTTACTTGTCATCAATCCAATATCTCATACTTTTGAAACGTATTTCATCATTTTAATGGTTATAACAAATACAGGAAATTACAAACAACGAACATGTCTTTAAAACATTCTCCGATTCATTAAGAACTTTAAGTCAAAGCAGGTGCTAATAATTCTCATTTACGTCACATTAGCAGCTGTGATTGACTACCCTCAATTATTCCTAATGCAACTAAACTTAATGTAATTAGGAACCCTGCAGATGTGTCATATTCCCGATCAGTACATCAAACCCAAATTGGAAGATGTTTGATGAAGTAAACGTGTATAAGGAATTTAATCTTAATCAACTCTCTCTGCATTACATTAAAGTGGTAAATGAGTGCTGGGTACCAAGAGGAATGTTTTGAAGCATGCTAAAACCGTCCTAATTACGGAAATGGTATTTTATAATACTTATTGAAATTATGGTTCGGAAACATTCTTCCTCAAAAACCCAAAAAATTGTGCTTGTTTCTGTGTTTGTTTTGGCCAAAATGCCTGACACTAATTCACACAACCAGCATTTTATTCTTAAGAAAATTGGGAAGATATCGTACATAATAGATACTGGCATGTCTCAAGACCAACATCATCTATCTATCTATCTTCTATCTCTCTCTCTCTCTCTATCTATATATCTATCTATCTTCTATCTCTCTATCTATCTATCTATCTATCTATCTATCTATCTATCTATCTATCTATCTATCTATCTATCTATCTATCTATCTATCTATCTATCTATCTATCTATCTATCTATTTATCTATCTATCTATCTATATATCTATCTATCTATCTATCTATCTATCTATCTATCTATCTATCTATCTATCTATCTATATATCTATCTATCTGCTATCTATCTATCTATCTATCTATCTATCTATCTATCTATCTATCTATCTATCTATCTATCTTCTATCTCTCTCTCTCTCTATCTATCTATCTTCTATCTCTCTCTCTATCTATCTATCTGTCTATCTATCTATATATCAAACTAACCATCCATATCCATGTCATGTATACTACACTTTAACTCTGTCCCTGTTTTCTCTGATATATAAATAATTAAAGAAATAAAGATAGAAATAAATAAACTAATGAATGAATAACTGGATTAACGAACGAATAAATAAATAAGTAATAATAAATACAGACAAAACTTGCGGAAGACCTCTCTTAGTCTCGCATACAATTCATAATTCTATAAAAGTAATGCTAACTTTGAAAACTACATGTACGGTAAATAATTTTTTTTTAAATAAGGAAAGAACAAACATTCATTTGTTATTTTGGTTGACCTCAAATGACCTTTGACGTTTTCCCAGTGACCTGAAATTACTTACATTCTTCCATTTGCCGATACCTGATAAACATTACATGAAAGTTTTATGGGATTTCGCAAAATTATCTTGAAAATTTAAAATCACAACCTAGGTTAACATCATGATATCGATACCATAACGTGGTCAAAGTTCGTTGACCCTAAACGACCTTTCCCCTTGTGACTTTCACTTGACCTATAACTCATGTCAGACGGTCGAATACTTGATTACCAATACATCGAAGTTTCATGAAATAGGCCCTTATAGGCTATTTAATTATGATGACAAATTTAACATTGGTTATGATTTCCGTGTTGATGACGTCGCCATCGCCGCCGCCGTCGGAAAAGCGGCACTTGTATTGATCTACTATGCAGGCGAGAGATAAATGAATGTTTGAAATAAACACATGCACATAGCGAGTAAAGTGAATGCATAACTAAACAGAGATACTGTAGATAAATTCAATGCAGCCGCTCAAATTCTATGCCGGGAATATTCAAAGGAAATCACACGGAACGGGTCATCAAACATCTTTCATTAATTCCATCGGAAGTAACAATGCGATAGTCTGATATATATTTATATTTATAGAAATTTATGTTTCCGTTTCTATCGTAAGCATGAGGCTACAGGATCCACTTCTCTTTTTTTAAGCTCGCCAATGAAAGTCACAATGTGGGTTGTCTGTATTCTGTTGTGACACGCACTTATGTAATCATAATCTCTTTATCATCTATATATTTCCTCTCCTGGAATCGATACTATAAAATATTCCACTTTTATTCATTTTGTAAATCAAATGTGTTAAACAAAATAAAAAACAAACCAACAATCCGACACTTGCAGTTGCGTTATGAGGCAAAGAATATGAGGGGTCGAGATTCTGGTGCGATGCACAATATTGTTCACAATTTGCAAGCGAGTGAAGCAAGAAATGGTAATTTGACAGTAATAGTGTAAAAAAATTGGGGTGTATATTCTGAAATCCGGTTATGTTAAACAAAATTTCCATGAAAATAACCACCGCCCCTCCCCCTTTCCATCCATATACGCCAGTGGGCCGATAATGCCAAGTAATGCTGGTTTTTTCTGCATATAAATAAAACTGCTTACATGTATATTTCTGCATAAATCGTCATTTTGACTGCAATGCCAAAAGGGTAAGAGCCATCGCATCACTTATTTTTCACATGAAATCTGGCTGAATACCAAGGTACATTAAGATATTTTTAGAAAGATCATGAAATGTTAGGAAGGACTAGTCGGTATCGGGTAGTCTGCTTCGATGAAAATTCATGGCAGTTTTAACCACCCTGAAGTACATCATAATATATACGCATTATACATGTAGAGTCGGTTCAGCGCCAAAAATCCGATTCGACTCAATTACAAACTGACAAATTATAGAACTTAATTGAACTTACGCAATCGTTTGGTCTTCATTCGAATTCTTGTAGGCCTACACACGAAATGTGCAAGCGTGAAGGACCAAACAAGAGAGGGTCTTACACCCTTCTGGGTTTTACTGAGCACCTGAACTAAGCAGATGAAGAAAAAAAGCTTTTGACAATTTCTTAATCTAATTACTTTCGGCAATTTTCTTGAGCACTATTTTTGTAAGAGACAAGAATTTTATTATTACTATTACACATTCCCCATATCTATTACAGGATGTACCTTATAATTTTAATAGATGTCTCTTATGGTGATTGTAATCAAGAGCAATAAAAGTTTTAGTCCACTTGGACTTGGTTTTGAAAAAAAAATGACAATACAACAAGTCTTCCTGTTTAAAACCTCTTGAATACCATTGCATTTAACTTTCCCTTTCTTTGTTACGAGTACTTCATTTATCCACCTTGGTTTCGATCTCACATCTTGAACACATCAAAGGCATGATCATTTTCTTCTTTGGGAAATTCCGGTATCCATTGATAATAAAGAAACGAAAGTGAAGCATTTTCATATTGCCTATATCTTGTAAAAGTGGTCGTATCCAGACGGAAGCGTAAACGTATTTCGGATTAGATGATAATTTATATTTCATAATGAAAGAAGGTTGTAAAGAAATGTGTGATGGGCATATCCCATAGAGATGTATACTAGTATACATCTCTATGGCATATCCCAATATAGTTTGTCGGTCCCAAGACAACGTCAGCACCCGTAGAAGAAAACTGCCTGGGTGGCTGGTGTGTCCTTTTTGGGAGACCTGCAATCCGGTAGATTTTTCGCGGGGGACACGAATCCAGGGAAGTTGTCTGGGGGTGGCTGTCCTGTTGTGAAATGATGTAATACCGAGAAACAGCATATTATGATCTCTTGGTTGCATGGTAAATGCCAACTACATAATTTTAAACTTCAGAAACAAATATAGTGTAGTTGTATATTTGGAAATTATTTCGAGTTAAATATTCTCTAAGCAGTGGCGTAACTGCGCCCCCCCCCCCATCGGCTGGCCAAACCCCCCCCAAAAAAAAAAAAACCCGTGGGAAAAGGAGAAAAAGAGGGAGAAAGAAAGAGAAACGTAGTGGGGGGGAATGAATTGTTGAATATTATGTTATATTATGTCATATATACCTGTATGTTATATTATATTACATAAGAATATTTTTTTCATAACTTTATGAAACATTATTTGCTTAGGGAATATTTGAAGAGCTCACTTGCGAAAGGGGTTAGGTCCATTTTTCATCAAAATGATTTTTTGGTCTCAATGTGTAGATTTTTAGTAGCTCTATAAGATGATACCAAAGAAAGTTGAAATTCCTATTTAAAAGTGATCAAAAATGGCAAAGAAAAATCACTTTTTTTTCAAAAGGGGATAGGTCCATTTCAGTTTAGTTGCAAAAGGGATTAGGTCCACACCAAATTTTTTTGGAAAAGAATATTTTAAAAAATATGAATAAAGGTAGATTTCTTTTATACCCAATTTTATGTTGTCATGGTAGGGAATCTTGAAAATTTATTTTCGCATAAGAATATGCAATAAAGGACTTTAGGAGAATTAAAAAAAATAATTTTCTTGGAGTGGACCTAACCCCTTTTGCAAACAAACTCTTCTGAAGAGCTCATTTGTCAAAAGGGGTTAGGTCCATTGTTCATAAATTTTATTGTTTTCTGTCTCAAAACCTCTAAATTAGTCGCTTTGATGAAAACAAAGAATATTTCAAATTTACATGAAAACGTGAATAAAAGTGGCAAAGAAAAATCACTTTTTTAATCAAAATAGATTGGATTAATTTCAGTTTACTTGCAAAAGGGGTTAGGTCCACAATGATAATTTTTAAAAGAATCTATAGAAAAAATTGAAGACAGGTAGATTTGTTTTATACCCAATTTCATGTTCACAGATAGGGTAGTACATCATGACAATTTAGTTTCTCATAAGAATATTGCAGTAAGTGAGAATAGAAAACATGTTTTTTCTCAGAATGGTCCAAAGTGGACCTAATCCCTTTTGCAACTAAACTCTTCATTTATTATTTGCTTAGGGAATATTTGTTCATCATTCCTGGTGCTCGCATTGTCTGTTAAATAAGATCCCGTTGTACTAATTCACCCCATTTTTAAGTCAAAATACACCAAATATATTTCCTCGCACTTCGATTTATTATTGTTTTATGTCGTGACATATGCTTCTTTTTCATGACTACTAACAGCGATTGCCCCCTTCTAAGGTCTGAATATGAAACATTTCCTGTCCGTGCTTACGTTCGCATTAGTGGATTGGTGAGATATGTCTGATCTTCATGAATTCCTTAAAACAGTCCTTACAATGTTCTTTTTTTCTGGTCTGAATATTAAAAAATTTCAGCTCGCGCTTCGCGCTTGCATCATTTGGTTAGTGAAATACGTATGGTCTGAGTGAATTCCTACAAACAAGCCTGAGAATGCCCCTCTTCATATTTGATTAGTGAGATGTTCATGATTACAATGACTTCAAAACGTGCTTCATGTGTTAAGGTGCAATGCTAACGAAGTCAGAACTATGGTGAGATATGTATGCTCTTCATGAATTCCTAAAAATAGTCCATAAAATTGTCCCTGTTTGGGGTCAATATAAATATATATAATTCAGCTTGCGCTTTGCGCTCGCATTGTTTGTTTAGTGAGATAGGTACGTATCACTGTCTCCAAGCACCAACACTTGAGAAATTTGATATAATCAGGATTATTTCCTGCATTATGTCCGGTCATACAACATCAATTAAAAAACGCCGGGCAGATATGCTTTGTTTTCTTTACTAAAATAATAAACGTTTGCCATATACCCGGTGTGGTTAATATTCCCAATTTTCAGTCAAAATGCAGATTTCTTTTGTTCTTTTAGTCTGCAATTTATAATTTCACATCGATATAACATAAGAGACAGGGTAGACACAAACCCAAAAATATATGCTCTATGGCATGCTAGGGTTCTCTTGAACTTCAAACCGAGTAAGAGTTATTCCTTCCTTCGAATCCTACTGCCAGAATGCATTGAAATAATACTGAGCAAAATGATAACTATGATAGGTAAAGTACAGTCACATACTAAAGTTGAAATGCAGAATGTGGATTATAGAAGGAACGAGTTTGAAACAAACAATCATTTTAAAATACTAAATTAAATAATTTCATGATAATGAAATGCATCTGGAAATTTCGTTGAAGTGAAGGCAAAATTACCGAGCAATCACATGGTAATTAAGAATGTTAATGATCATAAATGATGGTATGGGCTGAGAGCCCTTATCAGTTTTTTAAGCTAATTAATGGCACTATGAACAATCGATAGCTGTCTCCGATTCATGATTGTCATTGCGCATTATTGCCCGTTTGGAGAAATTAATTCAACTAAATAAACATGACATAAATGAAATTATTCGATTCTTACAAATAGTTGAGATTCATTATCCTTATTTTTACATCACTTCTACTTCAAAAGGGATTAAAAGAAATTCTTTAAAATAAAAACCTTTCCCTTATAATCTTCTTAAGATTTAATTTTGCATCAATCATGTTCATTTGGGCTTACAGGCCCCACACAAAGTGTTAAAAATGTTATATAATAATTTTTATAAGCCTGACGAAATGCGGACAAGCAAATACATATTTCTATTAAAAAAAAGTAGTTTAGGTCCTATATCGTCTTACTATCACAAACCTTCAGCTTCTTGGTAATGATGCCAATCTCGCTCCCGGAGTTTAGGCCAATCTCCAAGATCAAGCATAGTGAATGTGGAACCAGTCATTGGGGTAAAGGTCTCCGAATTAAATCCCAAGGTAGGTGTTGTAAATACATGCTCTTTCAACATCAACCGGTAGAGGATGGTCGTTTTTCCTACATTCAAAACAAAAACATCTTAATGATATTTATCGTGAAATTATTAATTTATATATCTATTTGTTTGTTGTTTATTTAAACAATATTTTATTATGGTGCCCTTTCGGTATTCAGCTGATATTAAGGGGCATATGGAAATGTATACATGATAAAAATATACAACAATCAAGCGCATGATAAGTACATCAAATCAATGAGAGGTATACCCCATCTCTTTTGATATATGGTCATTAACACCTGATTATTTTTTTTTCACGAAATGAAGGTCACTGTCTGAAAATGCAACAAATAATGGAAGCTCTCCATACACTCTTCCGAGAGCACCCAGCGGGTAGAGCACATGAATGGCGAAGAGCAACTACATGAGACACACAGAGAACATGCCTGTCATATCATTTTCAACGGTGGTATACCCTTATTACGAATAAGTAGATTATACAGATATCTTGATGATTGACTGACCAATTGGTTTATACAGCTCTGTCATTCCTGTATGATCTTAAGAATTTTAATTACGAGTCAATATTGATAGCTGAATCAGAATTATGAATTTATATCATGCATGGCAGATGTTAGGTACTTCTTTCGACAACAATAACTTATTCATTAAGATGATATGATTTAGATTTATTGTTGTTTATAATTTCTACCTTTTTCAGTGATTCTTTTCTTTAAATCTTCGTAATTTTTTTATTTTTACTTTCAATTGCGGAAAAATAATAGGTTGGTTAACATAATACTTAACGACTGTTGGGTGAAAGTAATTACATGTCAGATGAATGGAGATTTTTTTAACCATGGTAGGTTCACCATGTTAACGAACACAGTAGGTTGGTTAAGAATTTCCTGAGTGTTTATATGTCTTTGCCTTATATCTAGTGAAAGTGTCGAATTACAACTGTAGGTTGCCACGCAAGGAAATTAAATCGATAATACTAAGAATACAAGTTTCTTATTAAAGCATGACATATTATACCTTCGATTTTAAAGGCATGTTTGTTGGATTCTTCTCCGTAAAGATGAACATACAGAAACTGTAGTGTTGATGAGCAAATCAATTCACATACACTTTCGACGCTAACGATAATTAGATTGGTCGATACTAATTAGGTAAAAAAATATTGAAGCAAAAATTTTACGGAAATAAAAGCACGCCTGATAATATGAAAATGAATCCGTTATAAACTTAATAAACTGACTCGAGCATATCCAATCTGCCTGGCAGTGACTGCGTAAAGCGGAGGGACAAAGAAAGTCAATCCATAGAGAGATTTCATTTAATGAAGAGCTCCAGCAAAGGTTGAAAGACTGATGTTACAATGAGTTCCTAAACTTCTGAACTGTTTGACAGCCCCCTGTCGCTTCATCACTCTAGGTACAGACAAAGCGATCTTTTCATAATGGTTATACATGAAGAGCATTGCAATTGAAATTGGGGGTCAGAGTCAATGTTGTTACCAGTCACATGTTGAAAATCAAAGATCGACTCTCCGTCTGATTGGAACATTTGCGTCAATTATCACCCCTCATAACAACGGAATGGGAGAGAGGGGGGAAGGAATGTGGGTGGGGTATAGGAAGATAAGAGAGAAAGGGAGAGGGAGAGAGAGGGAGAGAGATCGGGGGTTCCGGAAGATCCCGGAAGGATGGGGCTGGGGGTGAAGGGATTCGATGAAGGGATCGAGCTGTGAGGACTGACGTGACCCGTGTTAAATCAATTGAATATTGAGGTACACCTCTGTTACATCTGTTTCAAACCTACATTCACAATCTAGCTATTTGTTTACATGTCCTATTACTGTGAGATTTAAAAAAATGCAAGTCATTTCCCCATACTGCACTCGAATTAAGGAAATATTACGGAAAATCAACTCAATGACATACTTGGAAAGTCGCTGAAACCAAAACTTTGTGAAAAACAAATCGCTGCCCATGCTCAGGTCATATTGTAAATCAAAGGCATTAATTAATGTACACGTTTACTGTCACTGTAAATAAAGGAAATAAAAATGAAATGAAATTTGTTATAATGAAGCATGATAACAACTATAATCATTATTATTGTTTCTTATTATGATTATTACAACTTTTAATATAATTATTGTTATTATCATTATTATCATCATTATTGTTCTATAAACATCACTATCGTTGTTGTTTGTTGCTATTATCACAATCGTAATTGGCAAGAATGTAATCTTCATGACTAAAGAAAGAATCACAAAGCTGGACCAATGTCAAAGCATGGACCTACCACGGTCAAAGGTAAAAACTTTCAATTTACTATACCATGTACCTAAAAGTCGCCCTTTTCTGTCAGTAGTATGACATTTTTTTTTCATTAATAGATTCATTGTTTTTATTAGTTAGGCTACCAAATTGCACGCTTTGAAACCTCCGTATAAAGAGCCTTATAAGCTCAATGTCATAATCATTATTATAATGATTATCAAGATAGCATGAATGGAATCGTGATTAATTTTGTTTTCAATGTAGCTTTCGAGAGGGAAAATAGAGGGAAAGAGAGCAGTGTGATGTAAATTAAAACAAATATTTTCTTGAAATAGAATTAGTGGAAAGAGCAAACTTCCTGATATTTAATCCACTCTAAGAATGATAGTTCTATTACTCTAAGATAGAACTTGGTGAAAAAAAGAATAAGATGACGAAATGTACACTTTTTCTTCAAAACAGTACTCCTAAAAAATGTTGTTTCCAGTTAATTTTTTGAAATAATCCTTAATTCCGAGTCGGCCAGCGTGGGGGTAAAATGTGGCAAAATAGCAAGGAATAGTGAAAACAATTCTGAAAATTTTGTATAAAAATCGCACATTTTTATCGTGTGGGGGGCGGGAAGTTGGCCCAAATATTTTCTTTGAACATTAAAAGTATAGATTATAGTATTTCAAGTTCACCCTGAAGAAAATTTTGTTTTAAAAATAGCAGAAAAAAATAATAAAAAATCTTGGGGAAGTTTAGAGGAAAATCCATTAAAGACTAAGATAGTTATTAGAAGTTCAAGTTCGGAATTTGTGACGTCATAAACGAGCAGCTGCCCCATATGTTATGCCTTATAAGATGCCTTAATTTCAATTTTTCAATGGTTCTTGATGACTTATTTTTGTTTTCTTTTTTAGGAACGGGTGTGAAGTGATGTGTCTATTGATATACTGAAGGTACAGTAAAAACCATTATCAATTTTCTAAGATAATGAAACTTCACTGATTTTTTATTATATGATATGTAGGAAAGTTGCGCGCATCTGATGACGTCAAAAATGAAAATATATATATATATATTTGATGGATTTTTTTTCTCAAACCTTCGGCAATATTTTTTTTTCATTTTCAGTGCTATTTTTACAATAAACTTTTTACCAGGGTGAACTTCCCATTTAAATAACATCGTCAGTAACTCGTTTAACTAAAACATGGCTCGAAATAAAATTTAAAAAATCATAAATGCACCTCAATTATGAGAGGTTTTTAAAAATATCATTTACAATATTTGGAGAGATATAAATCCTTCATATTCTTCTTGAATGATAAGATATTGTTACAAATCTTAAAGGTAGTGAATTCCAAATGTTAGGTTCTACCTAATTTATTGATTTATGGGCTAATGAAGGCACTCCCGGGAGTGAATAAGTGAAAACCAAATGAATGTCTAGTTGGATATAGCAATGAATGTCCCTATTCAAAGTAAAATCATGAAATGATAAAGGTAACTAATTCTTATTTAAGTGATACCTAAAAATGGCAATTTGCATTTTATGAATATCAGTAACTTTCAGTGTTTTATTTATAATAGTTGTTAGTTTCTCTTAGGATCTTTTTAAAAATAACTTACCAGCACCATTTAATCCTACAATGAGAATCTTCATTGGTTTCTTCGCTGTGTTCTTCCATTGGAGTCTCGATCCAGATATGCAAGCACCCATCTTGGATTCGACTCCCTGAACCTCAGTTGAGCTTCACATTCAAGATACAATATCCAACCGCTCCTGCGGCGTGTGCACACAAATAATTAATACGCTCACATCAAAAGTTCGTATGTATTCCAGTGTGGTAAGGTGTCAAATAGATTCCTTTTCATAAAACAAATCTCTCCACAAGATCGTGTAAACCCGTCCAATACACGTTTCGTATTCTGATCATGTGAACTCGAAACCAAAATTTCATCTGCATGACTTCGTTGTCTGCTGGCTCATTCCGAGTGTAATGGTGGCGTCGAAGGAGGGGGTCGGGGGGGGGGTGTTATGGGAAGTCGTCTGGAAACTATTTCCAAATTGTTTGCTCTGGAGAAAGCTACTTGGGTGGCTTGGACATCGAGAGGGACACGCTTCTATTCCTGTTTATTGAATTGCACTTGCCCCTCATAGCCAAGCATTTCATTAATTAGCTGGGATATGATTCTAGGGGGTATGAAAGGTGACTGAAAAGCAGCCATGGTGGAATAATAGAGTAAATTCATTATCTTTAGATGGGCAATGATGAACCAAATGCAAGAACAAAATAGCAAAAATGAATCATATCACAGAAAATTTGTTTCCCTATTGATTCAACTTGTATAGGCCATAATGCAAACGTTCGCAATATCCGATATAAAAAAATATTATGAGAAAGTTATATCATTCTTAAGATAGCTGTGGATGGTCGTCGCAATTCTCAGTTGGCGGCTGTCGAGAATGGATCTATCTACAGCAAATCTTCTCACTCCTTCACCGTCCGCAATCCGTGAAAAGTCGATTTGTTCGCTTTTCTTGTACAATATCCCTTGTTCTTTGGATTCATTCCTTCTCCTCCCCGAATCCAAACCGAACATACTCCTCCCTATTTTCCCCCACACCTCGTAATCACCGTCACATCTACGTCATGCACCTAAGCTCCCCCTTCCTCGATTCCGTCGTGAGATTCATCCCCGTTGTTAAGCTCATCTCTTCCTCTCCTCCTTGGCCCCTCCCGGAAGAGCGCACATGACAGAAGCATAATTGTAACTTCCTTTCAACTGTCGAGTTGTTCAAACCACAGCAGCGACATGCTGCATCGGATCACTCGGCTATAGTGAAGGAGAAAATGATGTAACCAATCAATATGAAGTTTAATTTCATCCAAAATCAAAATTATATTCCTTAAGAATACGGCTCAGATTGTTTCCAGTTGCATTTCATTTGTGTCATTTTGTCAAAATCTGTTAGATAATAAGTATCATGCACCGCTATATATTCTTTATTTGATAATGAAAGTTTGGAACAGTTTTAAGAATATAGGCATAACCTTTCTTTCGGTTCTGATATATTTTATTTTATTTTAGCTTATTGATTGCATGCATGCAATTTTACTCTGATGAAAAGATTCAGTGTTAAATGCTATTTCCGATGGATAATATAAAGTGTATAACCCCATTTCCTACACGATATCATTTCTATTTTTATTCTCCCCCTTTTTAATTTTACATGTAATTGGGCGGATCCACCTTTTACAAATATACCGGGGAGGGGTGGAAAAAATTATCCTCTATCGGCAACATCGGCCGATCGATGTCGAATATCTAAAAGCTAGAGAGGGGGTAGTCCCAGAGGGTGAAGTTTAACGACCGTTCTAACATTATTTTTACAATCATGATAAAGCCTAGTAATGTAAGCGCGTGCTAACACTCTGTGATATGTATTTAGACCTGAAAACTAAAGAATTAAGCACCAGTTGTAATCGTGAATAAGATAAAATATTAGTAATTTTCAGCAACTTTGGGGGAATGAGTATATGTACCTCACAAAACAAATAGTGTTAGCACAAAGCGCTTGCATGTTTTCCTTCTCCTCTTCTTTTCTATTCTTCTTCCTCCTCCCCCAATAATACAATAAATTCTATCAAAATAACTGTAACATAATCATAATAATCTCATTGACAATGTCAAATATCTACTTGCATTGGTGTATAAATTTTTATTCCATAAGCATGTATATATCTCGCATTAAATTCAATAACATTTAACAGTTACAAAAATATATATAAAACACATGTTTTACATGTTGAACATAATGACATGTCAACCATAAACAAAGCCCATTGCCAACTGAGAATTATAACGGCAAATCTATAGATAGGCAGCAACTTTTGCTGCTTAAAAACTGCTTTAGAAGAATCTAATAACATTAATACAGCAAATATCTTTTCACCACATGATTAAACTTGAGGATGAGTTTAAAAGTGTAAATAATTTACCCCCAAAATATAAGGTGATCAGGACATTGATGACGAGAAAGAAAGCTTCATATTCAAGTAAAAAAAAAGAAAGAAAACGAACAAAACAAAGATCCATAAGTGTACGTAACAATACCATGGGAATGATTGAAAAGGGCAAATTAATGTGTCAAATTCTTCATATGTTGGTGGCAAATAATCATGGATAGATAGAGAAATGGAAATATGAATATTTTGAAATGCAATCAAGAACTGAATTCTGTGGTACCCCTTGCATTGTAGAATGTTCCCCACTGCTTGTTATGAAGGAAAGGCTATCTAATGGAAACTACCATGGTTGCGATGTTCAACAGCTAATCAGAATAATTGATTTCAGGAAAATTACCATTGTATGGCGAAGTTACTAAAAAAGTAACTTTTATGCAATGGGCCCCTGGTGATTCTGGTCAATAAAATGTTCTGGTATATTTTGATTTTGATGAAATTTTTCAGGGCTTCATATTTACACTATATCAATCATCCAATGATAAAAACCTTAGTGCTTGATTGCAGGGCTCATTTGATTACATTGAGCATTACATACAATCTAGTGTACAAATCAGTTGCTGTACAATTAATCACAAAGTTTGCAACCAAGCCTGTAACCAACAAAAAGCTTAGCAATCACCATAGAACTGTTTATTTATGATTGATTGCATTGACTGCAATGGACAATTGTGAAAATCAAGCATAAGATTAATTGCTAACATTTCTGTTATGAGAGCAAGGTCATGAAGCTAAGATTTTACTACCAAATACATAGCACTTGCTAAAGATATTGTTTCATGAGTAACGGGAGTGGGGAAGCCCCTCTTGCAACTCTCTCAGATAAAAAGTGCTGTAATAGATAACAAATACATGCAAGGCACCAATCATATTCAATAACATTGATATTTACTGGATGACACACACAGAACGTATACTAGTCCGATTTTAACAAAAGGTCATAATTTCCATTGACCTATTCATTAATATCATATTAAACTAATCGATAAAATAAAAAAGAAAGGGCGCTGTATATCATGTCTTATACTTCTTTATTACTGTTCAATAATCGGGATAAGCATTTCATTTACTTTCATTTTCAATGTAGAAATTCCCTGATCACACTTCCTTCATAAATAAACACGATATACAGACAAAACACTGTTGATCTTGTTGGATGGATAATAAAAAGAATCCTTTGAGACTTCAGGAAATGTTAATAGTTTCATACCCCCTTTTTATTCCTAATTTACTGCCTCATTTAGTCTTTATTTAAACATAAGATATAAAATATAATTTTGTTTTCCTCTAGGAGACCCTAGCCTTACAAGCCTTGCTTTTTCAGGGGTTCTCCTTGTCTTTCTCTCAATACGTTTAGTTATTTGCTATGTTTCTTTCTTTTCTACTGTAACAATGATTTATGGTTAATTGATTTTTTTCATTTGTAGAATGTGAAATCATACTTGTAAGATAAAATGTATGTGCAGAAAGAAAGACGAATAAATATCTTATCTTATCTTATCTTATCTTAAACATGATTGAACATAAAACATGTTAAAGGTCATATTATATGATGAAATCTTCCTCAAGTTTCAATGATAAAATTGCAAAGGCTTTTCTCATCTTTTTCTTTTGTGTGTGAATATCGCAAAGGTAGAAACATTACAGTATGAAAAAAGAGAGCAGCAAACAAACTTTAGTACTCTGACAAGTCTTGCAAAGCGAAATTGGCTTCAGAAATGATACACTTAAAAAAAGTACCATAGTTTTCCCCTTTTTTATCAGACAATGAGAACACCAACACTTAAACATTTAAGAAATAATACAAAAACTTATTATCATTCCTTATTGAATGTCATGAATCATCTAAATGCAGTCTGTGACAAGAAATTTTTTTTTTTTGAGATTGCACTTGATATCATCAACCTTAAGAAAGGCTTGCCAATGATTGCAACAATAAAAAAGCTCCTTGAAAAGTCATAGAGAGTGAGAGTGGTGAAATTAAATTCATGTGACAGAATACTTTGTCTTCATGAGCAAATTGGCCAAATCTATAAATATAACTGACTTAAGTTAAGTTTTACATCGTCTTATTTTTTACTGTACACATTGCACTTCTTATCCTGAATAAAAACACCTGTATCACTCTATTAAACAATATACCTATTTAAAACAAGTTTTAAATAAAACAACTTTACCACATCACCTTTGAACATATTTGTAATACAAAATACTTATACTTTCAATAAAAAACACATTTCACTGTACATATTTTATACCTGAAACAAACTGTGACCACATTTCCAAGTGTTTTATAGAGCCCTCAATGATCTTCAAAGCTCAAATGCTGGGTATTCATTGATTTTTTAAAATCCTGATGGAGACTCTTCAAACACATGCCTAACAAGTGTAGATTTGAAGCCTTGCCAGAAGACTCTAGTACTACAGAGTGAATCAAAACACATGACCCTCAGATTACATGGTGATCACTACACTGTAAAATTACTAAGATATACATGCAAGATATAAACCATACATCAAATGATTAACAATGAATAAAAAACATTCTAGCACAATATTTCAACAAGCAGAAATAATTTTTAAAGTCCTCCTTAATGTTGAATACTTGATAAATTCAAAAGAGATGCTCTATAATTAATATTTAAACTGGGTTCCAACAGGAAAGTGTGAGACCCATTTAACAAAAGTTTTCATACAATATTTTTATGAGAAATTTTCCTAATCTAAACTGGGTTCCAACAGAAACTTATCAACTTCACAAGCGCACGACACAAATTCATACATTATCCTTTTTTTTTTTACCTCAATGGTGTGTTTAAAATGTTAATTTTAACTTCCAGTAACTTCTTAGTTATTGAGGCAATCAATTAAACATGCCAATGGTCATACTGTGAACTTTTATAAACGCCAACGGGTAAGTTTGTTTAATCCATTTTCATTGGTCTTTCTTTTGGCATTTGTGACTTTGGATTCTGGAACCATTTGGTTTGAGAGGCTACATCCTCTTTGTTATAAAACCAATCTTTTAATTATTGACATGTGCTTAGTAAAGATTATTGAAGCTAGCCTGTGTCAAACGTTTGTTCATTTTGACTGAGTGCAATTTGTGTCGTGCGCTTGCAAAGTTTGATAAGTTTCTTTTGGAACCCAGTTTAGATTTAGAAAATTTCTCATAAAAATATTGTATGGAAACTTTTGTTACATGGGTCTCACACTTTCCTCCAAGACACAGGAGTATGAGGGATCACAAATAAAAAGATCTTAAAGACTGTTGAAAAAAAAAGTTGAAAATTAAAGACCTCTCATACTATTATATAGAGGAAAGTGGAAATAAGCTGAAATTAAGCTGAAAATCAAAACCAAAAATAGCTGAAATCGGCTATAAACCTCAAACCTCGCACCACTGAAATTTGTCTTTAAGAGGACTTCAGCAGTCAGCACACTTATTGTACCTTTTGAGATCACCAATCTGAATCCGAGTTTCAGCATGACAGATAACAAGTTCATATATCTTCATAAAAAGTACACAATTTTGTGCACAAATTAAATGCTTGACATCAATGTCATCATCATGAAATTCAAGGTAGAAATGATTTCAGAGGCATTAACTCTTGTCGAGATGAGGAAGACAATTAATTTGAGACTTCCTAGTGGCAACTACCATCAATTATTATGTCATTGCATGTTTAAGAAAGGCAAATATAACTTACAGAGGTGTAACACGTGCAAATTTTGTTGGACCACATGCTTATATAATGAATAGAATTCATTATATATTGAATATATATTGAATAGCCATTACTGGTATTTTTATTCAGTTTCCTTGAAGAATAAATTGACACATTGCATGGTTCAAATTCAATTTTTAGGAGTATCCAATAGTGTATTTCCCTTTACAAAATACACTTGCATAAATATAGATAACATTTGTACTAGTAATATTTACTAGTACACAGTATATATTTCCAAAACATATGGAAATAGAAAGCCTTAGCACCTTGTAATAAGCCAGTTCACGGTTAGCTCATGATCAACTTTTCTCAAATGACCTTTGTGATTTTTCATTAGGATAAGCACTATCATTTTCAAACGTAGATGTTGCGTAAGCTTTACCAGTAGAGTATTCAAATTCTAAGAACAAAAGGCATTGTGTAGACCGGGTGACTAGAATAGTACATCAGGGATAAAGTTTGGAAATCTGTTTTATTGTCTGCCTTTGGCACATTTGACTATTGTTTAGGCTACTGTCAAATACCAGTGATTATGAAGGCTCTATTTATTACTCTTCAGCTTGGATGTGATAAATATTTTGAAAGGAATACATGAATAATCATCAAATCACAAATGCCTATGTCAGTGAATTTGAAAGCCACCTTCATGGTTGTCTCCAATGACCTTTTTCTACTCGTGCGCAGTTTACAACCGTGAACAGGCTTATTATGTAATTCTATCAAAAAACCTACCTAAGATGCTAGGCAATAATCTGGTGAAGGACTAAATGTGTCCCCCACACCTCCCCCCCCCCCCTTAAAATTTCCCTCAACTAAGTTGAAGTACTAATAACTCTTTGAAAAGCTAAATTTTCCTAGCTGATCATGATCACTTTATATAAATCAAATGTTGGTATTCTTACAACACTGACATTGCTAAGTGAACTTAAATCAGACTTTTATAGTCGGTTAATTGTCAACACCATCCTCAAGTACAAATAAATCTTGCAGTGAAAAGTGTGCTAGGATCTAAAGACTAATTTCACAATCAAATTTCAAAAATGAAATTAATTTCACTTTTGCCATGAATCGAATGAAGATGAAAGCTGAAATTCCATTCAAGTGTGGGCTGCAATTATTGTTTAGTCTAGATTTTTATCTGAGTTAAAAAAGCAGAATCCAACACAGGTGGAGTTGTTTCAAAGAAAATATTTTCAAAAAAAAAAACAATAAAAAAAAAATCAAATGTGGATTCAAATTGAATTGACCTTAGACCTTGGTCACGCGACCTGAAACTCAGGCAGGATGTTCAGTAATACTTGATTACCCTGATGTTTAAGGGTGTGTTTATGCTTCCATTGCGAGGACGGAATCAGCGTTTTCAAACGTCGATTCAAAACGCCGATCGTAAACGTGGTTCTGGGAGTGCTGTTTATGCTTAACTTTTCATAGGTGAAATCACGATCTCCAGCTGGCTTCGCATCGTAATTTTCGTTGAGCAGGAAAGCAAGGTCAAATTGGGCGCGCCCTTTCTCGAAAGTTATTTTTCCGAGTGTTCTTATGGGGAAGGTACGTCGACTGTTATATAAACATCTAACAATTTCCGATATTTTAGTCATTGCATGGAGCTTCTTGATATAGCCACATAATTTCCACCATGGTGAGGATAATAGTAAGAAAAAATAAAGAATATTAAGTATACAAAATAATAAAATATCAATTTGTTTATGCTACTGGGGCATCTGGCGATGTCTCCTCATTATAACTCATATTCCGGGTTTTTTGGTGTAAATCCCTCAACGTTCATCGTGATGACAAATTGGAAGAGTAATACTAGTAATAGTACTAAACATGCAAAACAAGGGAGGTGAGAGGTGATTCCGTGGAGGTAACATGCGACCATGGAGCAATGCGATTGTATTTGCCCGCGGATTTTCATCTCACCGGAAGCATGTACCAAATGACGTAATTTAAACACGTTTACGATCGTTGTTCTGTTTATACTTCCCCAGAAAGCCTGATTCTGGTCAAACGACGTATACAAACGCACCTTTTCGTGAGTTTACGATCGGCGTTTTGAAACAGCGTTTAAATGAAAGTAAGCATGGACGCAACCGTGTTTTGGACTAATCACGTTTGGAAACGCTGATTCTGGCCTGAAAAGTGGAAGCATAAACACGGCCTAAGTTTCATGAACTAGGTCCATATACTTTCTAAGTTATGATGACATTTCAAAAACTTAACCTTAGTTAAGAGTTCAATGTTGACAACAACGCCGCCGTCGGAAAAGCGGCGCCTCAAGTCTAAACTATGTGAAAAAATACAAATAATTAGGTACACGAAGAGTGGTTTCACCACCAATTCTCATTTTTCTCCTTTCACTAAAATCAACAAACGTTGAATTTTCCTTTAACTTAATATGAGAATATTAAATAAGTGACAAATTTCTTTTGGCTACAATTTGATTGGTATAAAAAATAACTTTCCTCAATAATTCAGATATCTATATCTTTAAAAAGAAAAATGGAACTTCAAAAGCTGCCATTCCTTCAGTTGTTTTGTGAAGTCTCTTGATCATCAATCCTTCTTGGAGCTGGGTTTCGTGTCCTTTGAAGGAGATACAGGAGTTTTCTTTGTAGGAGATACTTTCGATTTTTTATCCTTGGTTGGTGAAACAGGATATTTTTTGTTTGGAGATGCAGTTTTGGGTTTCTGGTCACTTGTTGGTGATGCAGGAGACTTCTTTGAGGGAGATGATGTTTTGGGTTTCTGGTCCTTTGTTGGTGATGCTGAAGACTTCTTTGATGGAGATGATGTTTTGGGTTTCTGTTCACTTGTTGGTGATGCAGAAGACTTCTTTGATGGAGATGGAGTTTTGGCTGTTGAAGACGATGCAGGGTCATTATTTTTCTTGACAGATTTGCCTTGTTTTTTCTGTTTTTGTGCTTCACCTTCTTTGACAAGAGCTGCAAAATCTTTCTGCAATACCAAGATTGAAAAGATAAAGCCGATACAGAATTGATCTTACAACTTGCCAAGAAATGAATGGAAGAGATGGTTCCTGTGGGCTATAAGTGCTCAACCTACGCCTGCTAGTGCAAAGCCAGGAGGTAGCAGCATTTACAATGAATCCATTGACAACTGAACTTTCAAATGCCCATAAGGTTTTGGACAAAGAACATCTGGTTCCAGAAGACAGTGGTTTAACCTGGACTTCATGTTTTCACATGTTCAGAACAAAGTGGATGTATGTCAAGAAAGAAGGCAGTACCTGCCCATAGAAGATTTAAATCCATCATATTAAATGAAATTGCTTACCAGGGAATATTTGTTTTGTAAACTATCCACAACAATATTCATGCACATATTGATGAGGGAGAAATGCAAATTACTAAGCAGAAATCCAGGCAGTACATCAAGCATTATGAACAACACATGCTGAAACCCTTTAATGACTCTATTCTAATCATATGTAAATATATACCTATCTCATTGAATTGGATTCCATCTCTGCATAAATGTTTGAGCATACAAAGTATCATTAACCCTTTGAACCCTAAATTATCAGGGGCGGCCGTGACCCATACCCTGAATTATTTGCACTATATCAAACACATTCACAAACTCTCATGATTTGAGCCCCAATGGCTTCTCATCCCCGCTAGTACCCAGGCCGGCCCGGCTGAAGTTGTTTAGCTTCTTGTAGACTTAGTCTGCAGACAGAAATATCAACTTTAGTGTCTGCTCTCGGCTCAAAATCACTGTTTTCACTCAAGTCATTTTATCAACAGCTTCCCAGTCAGCACGTGAGTCATCGCGTACTACACCGTGTATTACCCCACATGCCACACAAGCCACCGCAGTAGAGTAGCATATTTTGGCCATTTTTTATGCTAATACCTTCCGAAATCAACACCAATCTTGACTGAAATTATAGACTAAATACCCCTACACATACTAGAAAGATGACATCATTTTAAAATATCACCCAACATTTAGAACCCATGTTCTTTAAGTCACATGGATTCCGGCCTATCAGGTATATGCGCATTCACTGGTAGGGTTGGTATTCCGACCTATCAGGTTCAAAGGGTTAAGATGTATAGTACTTGGCAAGAAATTGAAAGTCATAACAGGGTTGATCAACCAACTGCTTTATGAAAGACATCTGTGATTTTGGCACCTGATCATAAGTCAGAGCAATGTCTTACATGCAGGAATCCTGTTACCACCATTTACCAATAATGGTGGTGGGGGGGGGGAAGGGGGTCAATGGGAAACAAGGGAAAGCCACTGTGAATGACACACAAGGCCTTTAACATATCTTGCTATGAAGGCAGTATATTTCACAGCAACATTCTTGCATTCCCCAAAGTTTTGAGGATTAGCGATGTACAGCTGCTTGATGAATTCCTGCCCGAAAGGTGCAGCTCCCACTCTTGGTGAGGTACCTTAGAGGCCTCCCAATCTGTATCCCTCAAGATCGAATTGTGTGTTATATAACCTAACAATATCACATATCACCAAAGTTTACTCCAATGGGTGGCACTGATAGACAGATTCACATTTACTCTTGCATTTGGAAATAAATTTGACTTGGCTCAAAGAGATAAATCAACCAAGTTGAGACCCACCTTCCAACCGACTAGATCAGCAAGTTTCTCACATCCTTCATCACATGGGCCGATGTAGGCGACATCCCTGCAAGACAGAAAACACATTCGCATGATTCAATAATCAAGGAGATTGTAAAACTGGAAGAGTAATAGGATTTTTACAATGGGCTTCTCATGTTCTAAAACCATAAACATCATTATTGAATCTATAAGGCTTCAAAAAATATAGAACACAAATGCGATAAAAACATGCCTCCCAACTGCCATATGTGCAATACATAATGCGTTAGATAGTCCTCGAGAAGTTGTTCTTTCAAATTATACAATTATTATTTTCTAAACATAAGTGATTCCTTTTTAATCATTTTCTACACTCAGTAGCCTTTATCAAGACTATATCAATTCAATAATTAGTACATTAGACTACGTCAATTATGCACCCTCATTTTCCTAGACTTTTTTCCTCCAAAATTGAAAATTTATTTTCCTACTCATCTTGTTACATGATGAATGTTACTATTATGTGTGAGAAAATATACCTATACTTGTCATCGGAGTCAAAGTCCATACCCGATGAAAAACCAAACATCATCATCATTGGATCAACCTGAGAAAAGAAATAGATAAAACAAGATCAATTTTATTAACCTTGGGGGTTTATTTGTACTTTAAAAGCAATATGAAATCAATAGCAACTCAATAAGCATTAGCCTCTGCACAACTAAATCTGTCCCTGATTCTTTACCAAGAATGCATAATGTTGATTGTATAGTTTTAAGATATACTTGATATCCACTGGAATGATTGTAACCTATCTGAAACTCTTCTGCCGCATCACTCCTCAAAACAGAACTAGAGAGGACGGACACCCTACAGAAGATAGTTCATGATTTACAGCTGATCAAGTGGCTAGTGGCTACCCAATGATGATCCAATAAAGAAGAGTACAGACCTCTTTGACAGTCTTCCGTTAAAGATCAAGTACACCTCAACAAGAATTTCATTTGACTAAAATTTAAAAAAAAACAATCAAAACACTGAAAAATTCATTAAAATTCAATCTAGAATATGAGTTATATATCATATAATTCTATTTTTAAAAATGATTTATATTTAACATGTCTTTTAGGAATTTGGAATAAATTTTACACTTGATTTTCTATGACATCAATTCAAACATTCTTACCTGTCCAGTTTTCTCCATATTGATCAGTAATCTGGGAGTTGTTTCTGGCACTCTTTTAAAATACAAAATGGAGATAAACGATGATATACTTTCATTATGTAAATATGAAGTAAACCACTCAAATTCAGTACTTTTAAAGAAAATTATATCAGGTTCTTGGTCCTTAAACTCAGTCATTAAAACAAAGAAAAGATAAATAAAATATCATGCAAACGATATAATGGTTAAATACAGAGAAGTACATGTATTTCATTATTAAGAAAAACTTTTATTTTTTTTATTTTCAATATGTTCCAACCTCCTTGCAGTGGCCTCACAATAACAAAATATAACTGGTATGTTATACAGCCTCATAAAATACTCTGCTGTAGTAAACATAAATATACCTTTTCATTCATTTTTTTTTCCTTCATTTTTTAACCCTTTGAACCGGAAAAGCCGGAATACCGACTTCACCGTAAACGCGCATATACCCAAAAACCATCTTTAAGTCCTGTGATTCGAAAAGCAAGGATTTTTATATCAGGTGACCTTTAAATATGACGTCATTTGAGAGATATTCAGTCGATAACTTCAGTTTGTAATTTCATCGACGATTGTCTTTCATTTATAAGGTTTTAGCATAAAAAATGACCAAAATATCCTCCCCTACCAAGGAGGCTCATGCGATAATACACGGCGTCATGGACCATGTGTAAGCTATTGTTGAATTTTCTTCCGTCTAATTAGTGAGTTTGAGAAAAAATCGGAGATTGTTAGTACGGGAAGCTAAACAATATCAGCCAGGCCAGGCCAGATACCAGCGGAGTAAGGTGCCGCTGACATGGCTGGGCTCAAATCATGACAATAGGAGATCATTTATTTCAAATGTTATGTATTTCATCATTTTGCCGATAAGCTTGATATCTGCTAATAATTCAGATTGAGGGTCACGACACGACCATCCCAATAAATTCAGGGTTCAAAGGGTTAAGCCCACTGACATACAGTGTCTCCTTTTTCCTGATTATGATAAAATCAGAAAGAGAAAAAGTGTTGATGAATTTATCATTTCTTGTGCAATACAATATGTATTTCCGCAATAAAGACTTTATAACCATTAACTCTCTTCTTATAAACCAGTGTTAATGTACGAAGCTTTCTTTGGTAAGTCACAAGGTCAATCACAATATTTTTAAATTAAAGAATCTTCAAGAGATATGTATCCAATATGCTGTGTGATACACAGAATGTTTTCATCCCTGGATAGCTTCAAAGCTGCTGAAAGGGATTCCTCTTCAAGGTTCAAGGGCACATCTAGATCAACCTTTACTCCTAGATCACATAACATGATCAAACTGGTAAGGAATCATCAATTTTTTACACATGCATTTTGACCACTTTAAAAATAGGAAATTTGTGTATGAAATAGAGGTGATGTACATATATGAATTAAAGTTCTCTATCATATTTCATTCTAGGGTTGCAAAAGATTTATGAAAGCAAAAGTTTGCATTGAGGTAATAAAAAGGCATGAGAAGTACTTTGTATCTAACACTGCAATTAAAGAAACAAGTGGAGCGCCTTTGGCAGTCTCACCTGCATTATGCGATTCAATATAGCAGCAGTGTTGACTTTAACTATTGAATAATTATTCACATAAAAACATCATTCATATGATAATATAATACTATGTTCATTGACCCTACATGACATTTCAGTTAAGATTTCAATGTTGACGCCGCCACCGTCAGAAAAGCGGCGCCTATAGTCTCCCTCTGCTATGCAGGCAAGACAAAATGCAGGCACTCAAAATAATTGTAGGATATGACATTCATTACTCTGATGCTCTGGTAATTAGCAAACTCACTTCACTATCTTCCAGAAGGGATTCACTTTCATTAAACTTTGGACAGAAATTGATGAACTCTGATCATCATAAACACCTACTTCCAACACCAAGGTCCGTTTCTTGTACTAGACAATTACGCAACATGACTGGTTTCCCCACAATCAAATGCGATAGTGAAAGATACCGTAAATCCACCATTCCTCACCTTGCAAAGATATTGAGGTAGTTTTCTGCAATATAGCCTTTCCCTTTGTCACCATGTCAGCCCACATTCCTTCTGTCTCCTTTTTTGTTAGTGTTGTTACTATGTTAACTTGCTCTCTTACCTTATTTTTTCTCCCTCTTTCTTTCCCTTTCCTATAATACTATTCTCTTTACCTATTTGAGTCCTTTCCCTTACACTTTTCTCTTTTTATTTCCTTGTCTGTTCCTCTTTCTTTATTTACATCCTTTAGCTTTCTATCGTTTTTTTGTAGGTTAGGCCTACGTACATGGAAAATTTGAAATGATTACAGTTTTTGTCTTGCTAAAATGTATAATACTAATTGTTCTTGTGTTGAATCTATTGATATATATAATTCATTTTGTATCTCATATAGGATATTCATATCTTTATGTAGTGTCAATCGTAATTGACAATATTTTGTCTTCTATGTTCTCCATGTCACTCTCCCCTTCTTCACCACTTTCTGTTTTCCTCTCTACCTCACTCAATTTTCTCTTTCTATTTGGAGGACATACCCCCTCTCTCCCTCTCTTTCTTTCCATTACTCTCATTTCTCTCTCTCTTCTTCTTCTCTCTCCCTCTTCCCCTTTGCTTATTTCTCTCTCTCAATCTTCTATTTATGAGATACATCCTTTAATTGGATCTACGTTTTGATATAGAATACTGTAATTACGTTTTTATTCATTTGCTTTGTTATATCTGTATATTGTACTTCATGAATTTTTGTAAATTGGCCCTTTCAGCTTGTGCTGCTGGTCAATTTTTATGTACATATATACCAATAAATAATAATAATAATAATAAATTGTTTACAAATATAATTGGGCAATTTAGTTGGTCAAATTCTTCAATAATCATTTTCTTAATCAACATTTAATTCCTTATTAATTAGGCTTGCTTTTGTTAATTCTATTATGGGTTTGGGATGTGTAATTGTACCCAGTTTGAGGAGTGGAAGCACAGTTAAGTAGATCATGGGAATGTTTTGTACATTAATGGGAAAGTTGTGGATGTGATAACTTATCAACATACTTATCAACCAAGGATGCAAAAGGCTGGACGACAAGTGAAGTACCCATCACGATAAGGAGATCACATTGTGGGAAGTCCTAGGCAAAGAAACAAGTCATATCAAAACATTATTCAATTACCACACTCATGTGCCAACCCTACACTAAAAAAAAAGCCACAAATATTGCAGCTACATACATATTCATAAACTCTTTTTAATGATGTATACGAATGTAAGTCAATGACTTTACCAATATTTTTCTTCCTTCTTTTTGGGATAAGATCATAATATTGCTATACTGGGGTGAGCTTTAAACTCATACAATGTTTCTATAATGCAAATACTGCAGCTTATTTCTGGAACTATTATGAGCGCTCACTTATTGCATGCAATCAGTTTATTGTTAAGCAATAGCTTCCTTGTGGCATAGATGATTGATGCTCTGGTTTGGAGATGACAAGCATTGGCTGTGTACAGTAAACCTCAGTCTATATATCACAAAATTGCAGTATTCTCAGGCGTATGTGGAAGGATTTTGAAAAGAATGATATTGGTAATAGCAGGGCGCGACAAACCCGCTTGCCCGGGGCAAGTGAAAATGACGTGCGGGCAAGCATTTCTCAAAGTCAATTGCCCGATCAGGCAAGTGGTTGTTTTGGAAATAAAAATATCATTAGACCATCTAAATTTCAATATCTTTTGGATAATCACAACTATCTCTCATATCATGTCAAACCACTAAAAAAACAGTGGAAACTGATGTAAAATCAGCGCCAATTACATGTACCAATAATTCATCGCCAGGTACCTCGTTCGAAAAACCATGCCATAGCATCTTACGTTCTATGTGTGCAATGACTGCGCATGCGCTACTATCTTGCGCAATTTGCCGATGAAAACCAAAAAAAAAAAAAAAAAACCAAAAGTGGCTAAAATTTCACATTTTGCAAAAATCCATGAAATGGCCATCTATTTTCCATATTACCTTGAAATTATTTTGATTTAGTTGAAAACTACAGAAAAAATGAAGATTATTCAGCTCTTTCTTGACTGATTTATGATGATGCTTACACTCGGTAAATGTTTTTTGTTATTGTGGTCCGGTGGTCCCACATGTAAACTTTCATGTTGCATGAAAAAAAACCATGAAAGTCTACATGTGGGACTACAATAAAAAAAAAAATATTGACCCGAGTGAAACATCATAAAATGATGAAGAAAAGATGAGAGAGGTAAATAATCTTAATTTTCTTGAGAGTTTCCAACTAATCCCAAAAAAAAAATTCAAAGAAATATGGAAAATAAATGACCATTTCATGGATTTATAGATGCAAAATGTGAAATTTTAGCCACTCCACTTTTTTTTTTTGATGATTTTTTTTTTCTTTTTTTTTTAACATCATAAAACGATCTTTTTCAGAGTCAATAAAGAGCTGAATATTTTTTACTGGCTTTCTTAATAGTTTCCAACTAAATTAAAACAATTCTAAGGAAATATGACAAACAGATGAACATTCCGTGGATTTAAAGATGCAAAATTTGAAATTTTAGCAACTTTTGGTTAAGGTTTTTTTTTTTTAACCTTAAACGCCCATTTACAAATGCAAAAAGTTTTTTCAAAATAAACTTAATGACTCAGGCCTCCGTTGCTGAGTAAACTTTTAAATGTGTGTTCTTTTATACTATACATGATTCTAAATTGTTGTTATTTTGTATGACCTTTAAAAATAATAGTAGTGCCGTCATAATAAAATTATAAAACATATTTGGCAAGCAGTTTTTTCTATCAGGCAAGCAAATTTTTTCATCACTTGCCCAACATGGCAAGTGACGAAAAAAATGTTTGTAGAGGCCTGTAATAGTATCGTAATTTGGCATATATATATATATATATATATATGTTCCTATATACTGCAAATACTGCAGCTTATTTCTGGAACAATTATGAGCACTCACTTATTGCATGCAATCAGTTTATGCCTACATCCTACGAAAGGGCGAAGTCAATAAATGGGTTTATTCCGTCATAATACACATATAGACGTAAAGACGAAGGTAGAGGGCGTTAAGGCGCATTACGAACAACGAAAGAAGACAAAAAAATTCACCTTAAACACAGATGTAGAGAAATATATATATAATATGTATATGAACAGTGAAAAGGAAAGTGGTCTTAGGGAGAGCAATTTCTTTTTCTTCTTCCAATACAAACTTTGTTTCAATGTGCTAAAGAGATGCATTGGTCAGGGGTGCATACCAAAATGTATTACTTTTATGATTTAAACTAAATTATGCATTGTAAAGCTCTATTTCTTTGAGTGTGATTTTGAATTTTGCTAGAAAAGCTCAAATACACTTCACAGACATCAAAACACATAAACTAAGAGGAGGAGCTTCACCAAAGAAAACTACATCTGGCAGAGAAATGAGGAAGAAATGTGCGTTGTAAAACTAGTTACAAACTAACCTCAGACACCAAACGAGGGAAAAGGTGAGGGAGTGATTCACCAAAGAATACCACATCTGGAAAATAAAAATGGAGAAGAAATGTGAATTATATTCTGATTCACATTCAACAAGTTTTTAAGAATGTATGTGAGCGCACATGTATTTTTATTGCATACATGTCTATGTACTTTTAAATGGAATGAATGTGAACAAAGGGGGATAGGTAGCAAATAACAATGCAAAGAGTTTAAATTCATTTTATCTGTTTACCATATACAACTAATGATCAAATAATAGGAAACAAGAGAGAAGATAATAATAATAATACTAATAATAATGTAGTTCTTATATAGCGCATTTCAGACCTAATACGACTCGCAATGCACTTTGCAGAAATAATAGTATACAATATAAGACATAACTTAAAATTACACTTTTACAACATCAATATTAATCAATTACATATGGCAATCAATTACATATATATATAAGATCTGTTAATATCATACAATACTTTATACGATATACATATCTCCTGACCCACTAAAGCACTGTCTTGATCCTTTCAAATATGCTCTAGAATAAAATGTTAAATCCCTACTTATTTATCTGCATTACTCATGCCCCAATGATCTATGATTAAAATATATTACGTTTGAATATAATAATTTTTGGAATAAAAATAAATGCAATTAAACTACACACATACTACTTACTGAACCTCCAATATCACTAAATTACCTGGTTTGATGACTCCTCCTTCATCACATTTTGCACATTTTGGAATTAAATCAGCCATGATTTTCTCTGTAAAGCAACCAAATCAGAAAGAAATCAATATTTATCAACAAAGACAACACAACTGAAGGTCAACAAGAATCAGTGTATGATCTACTGTAATAAACAACCATTGAGGGTGCTCTCACTGTACACCTACTTTACCCTAACAATCTTATAGGAGAGTGCATTATCCCCCAGCCCCATAAATGCTTTGAACTTCTACTGATCAAAATAAATGACTTCCTATTCTTAATGATCAAAATAGCAATGCCCGCCATTTCCATTAAAAAATAATTGGTAAAACAGAGAAATTGATGAGAATTTTATAAAAATAATTAAATACATAAGAAAACATTCGCATAGTACCAATTTTTTCATGTACATTTCATCAGAATCCCCCAGTCTCTAAAATAAAAGATGAAGCAGTTTAAGTACTTTATTCATAGATTTAATCTGCAGCCAAGATCTTAGAGAACATAATTGTACAAGGATGTACAGTCAATAATGGTTGTTTAAATGAAAATAATCATTACTCTCTAAACTGGCAACATAGTGAAAACAATGAGATAACTATTTATAAAGAAGCTTAACAACTTCAATTGTTCATTTTTGCTTTTTATATCCATATTCGATTCATCCAAATTGGACAACTTTTTTTTTAATGTTTGCCAATTTGAGGAGTGAGACTGGATCAATTTAAAATTGAGAATAGATGTGTACCTCAATGTGATGTCGGCTTACCTCTCATTAACTCTTCTGTGTACTCCTCATTACAGTTCAAGCAGTGACCGGTGTGATAGGATCCATGGGCCTCCATGATCTTTTCATCTGGTACACCTGCTATTCGGTCTAGGGTATCAATGTTCTACAGATAACAGAGAAGCAGAGAATACAAATCAGGCAATATCCATCTTTACTATAAATACACATGTATGCCACACAAACTGAAACTCTATGGGATTTGTGTGCATCGATCACTTGGTGTCAATGGGCAATACCAGCATTTCAAGAGTTAATGACAATTTCAATCACACATGGGTTGACAAGTAAGCCTACTCACTCCATACAATTTGCAAGACTGTCTAGTGCCCATCTCAAACCATGGAAATTCAACCAATATAATTTTGAGCTTTTAATATGAAAGAGACAATAAAGACCTACTTGAACATGAAGGAATTTCACGTAGATTCATTAAAAGAGAATAAAAGATGTTTTGATGAGTAAGGTTCAATCAAATATATATAATTTGAAAGACTTTTTAAAATGTATTTCACGACTCATTGACAGTAGGCAGAGAGATAAGAACTCTCTAAAATGGTTTGACATATATCACAGATAACGTAGCTTCCAAATTATTTTAAGTTTTGAGCTTCACGGTCACGGATTATGACACAAATTAAAATGAAAGGTACATGCTCTACACACCTGAGTGTAGTGTCTTAGCAAGATTCCCTTTTCATGAAGCAAACGGATGAAGAAGTGGCTTGGGGTTGGGAAGAACGCTCCTGGAAACAACTCTTTACTTAGGGTAAAGAAAGGTTCTGGATTCTCCTGAATAGAAAGAAACGTAATGGAAAACTTATGAAACAAACGTAATAAATGCATGGACCCTGTTCTGACATTCCTTATGCATTAAATGAAAAGACACACACAAGGTAAAACAAAAATAAAAGCAGAAACAAAACTAAACAGATGGGTTAGGGTTAGGATGGGGCATGCAGATTATGACAGGCAAGGGTATGGGAAATTTTGTCAAGTTTATGGAATTATTCATTGGAAGAGGATTATGACACAATGAACTCATTATATTGCTTTGTATCATAATAATTAATCTTATTAAGAATGGGATATACCCCAAAAATGTGTAATATAATACAAAAATTAATATAAAGTTGAATGAGACAAAATGTATAATACCATAACATCTTAAGATGCAATTACACGTACAAATACAAGCTCTTGAAGTTTCATATCAAAATGATGGCAGGGACAGCATAGGAAAAGAAATGCCCTTTTTTCAAAATGGAAAATTACCTTTTTTCAAAATGAAATGTGCCCTTTTCAAAACAAAATACCTTTTTTAAAGAAAAGCATAATATATTTTAGGTTAGAAAATCACAAAATTTTGGGTTGCACTTCGCGCTCGCATCAATTATTGGTTAGTACAAGGTTTTATCCTGTTCATGGTTACAAAAATGCATAGAATGTCCAGTTTTCAGGTTGCAATATCACACATTTTTGGCTCATGTTTCGCTCTTGCATCAATTATTGTTTATTAAGGTACTCATTCTGTTCCTGGTTACAAACAGATCCAGTTTTCAGGTGAGAAAGTCACAATTTTCTGGCTCGCGCTCGCATCAACAATTGTTTAGTGAGATACTCATCCTGTTCATACAAAAATGCTAAAATGTTCAGTATTCAGGGTGGAATATCACATATTTTTGGCTCGTGTTTTAAGCTCGCACCAATTATTGTTTATTAAGGCAGTCATTCTCTTCCTGGTTAAATAAAATGACTAGAATGTCCATTTTTCTGGTTAGAATATCACAAATTTTCAGCTAGCGCTTCACGCTCGCATTATTCAATTGGTGAGAAATGTAGCCCGTATCCTATTCATGAGTCACTAAATGCAGTCTTTAAAGAGTTCCTTTTCTGGTCAGTAGATTAAAAATTTCAGCTCGCGTTAATTCTTTAGTTAGATTCACATTCCTTTTTCATGATTACAAAAATGCTCGGAATGTTTACTGTTCATGTCTTATTACATGAAATTTCCAAAAGTTTGAGCTCGTGATTCGCGCTCGCAACATCTCGCAAGGATGCCCTTTTAACAGTAATAAGGTCTTGAACCCTTCTACATGTTATAGTACTCTATGTTATTTAGAGGGCTAAACATGTCAAATGGTGTGTATTGATGCAAACGAAACACAAAAAGAGTTAATTCAAAACTTTACCCTGAAGAAACCAATTTCAAAGATGGCTTGTGGATTTGGTAAGTTGTATTTCTGCAGGTTGTCATACAGACCTGTACCTGGACTTCTGAAATCTGGAATTCCAGCAGCTTAAATGAGAAAAATTAATCAGTTCAACTTGAGAATGTCACAACCAATGATAAATAACGAAATATAAAATGAGGCTAATCAGCAAAGCTACACTTTTTAATAAATATATTCAAATGCTAACAATTCATTTATTCATATTATATCATAATAGGGGACATATGCATGTTTATGATACATTCAATGGAAATTCATCAAATAATAATACTAATAATAATAATGATAAATAATAATATAATAATTAATCATAATATTTGTAGGGCACTTTATGCAGATGTTTCAAAGTGCCTGGCTTACAAAAAAAACAAAGAATCTATAAAAAATATATATTATTAATGACAGAGGTGAGTTTGGAGTAACAATTTGAATATTTCTACAGAAGGAAAATTTTTGATTATGGGTTGTAAGTTTGTTCAAGAGGGTGGGAGCAATAACAAAAAACTATTAAAAAAACAATTTATCTTTGTGCAAGGGTCACAATCTATATTATAGGAAGAGGGCGAGGGATCTGGCAGAAGAGGAAGAACAAAGGGTGATTAGGAGAAAAAAAAATTAGGGGCTATCTTTTTTCTACATGGGGAGATTGTGGAAATTTGGGGGCTATTTTTTCAAAATAAGGGCTACTTTGGGGGGTTACAGCAATTATGGAGTAACAGCAAATTATCGTTAATCTGCCATCTGGTCATAGTAAGAATTTTGATTTTCTAAGTATTCTTGAATATTGTTTGTGACAGACCTTCGGCCTACTCTAGAAATAATGAGTGGTCGCCCCAAAGCATTCAATTTGGGGGGATTTTAGAGGCGATTTGGGCTGTTATGAGGGCAAAATTGCCTGTTGCCATCATGTATTTCCTATGCTGGATCTCAGAGATATTTGGTGCCATGCTGTGATGAATAGAATCTTGAAGTGATAGGGGACATGTAATTGTTCTTCAAAAACACTAAGTTTTCAACAGTGAAATACATAAATACATAGTTTTAATAAAAAATAATAAATATATTACATGAAAGGAAAATATGAGGCATAAACATAACAAGTGGAGAATAAGATTTTGTAAAAAACAAATACATGTAAGGCTTGAACAAAGTGAATAAACCTGAAGACGTACTCAAACCAGCCTTACAATGGATTCAGTCTGAATGCACGAATTCCCGTAAAACTACCCAGGCACGCAATGAGCACAAACTATTGATCTCTTTTCTTTGCTTAAATAGGGAAGTCACCAATTTCTACATAATGCGATCTATTCAAACAATTAAGTCTAGATGAGAGACACAAGGTCAATCAGGGTTTTAAAAATCCCTTTTATATTTCTGAAAATCGGGACTATGACTGCTGTGGGGAAATGTTGCCAGTTGATAAGTGGAAGACCTTGTTAACAATGTGACATTAGTTCTTTTAAAGAGTCTACACAACAAATTGAAGAGGGTCTAGAAGTTATCATTCAAATGAGGAACAAGCCAAATAAAATCACCTACATGTACCTGTACAAGTACATGTACTGTATGGTCATGTGATCAGTCATCAGCCATTTATCAGAATTGTAAATAAATCATACATAATAGATACATTTGTTTCTGTAAATGGCCAAAAATACATCCTGAAATCTACTGGTAGTACTTACATGTGGATATTCCAGCTCCACTCATGACAATCACCTTTTTACCTATTTTTGATGAAAAAAAAATTGACGATAAAAATACATTCACACAATATTTTTGCCTTCTCCTCTTTCTTTGTATATATTATATTCTCAATATCTTACAGACATATTTCTTATGGAAAATATGCAGCTCTCTTTGTTTGTGCCAAGTTGTTTTATCATACAGTTCCATGGCTGTACGAATTCATTTTCGCTGGGGGGCAGCACGCATAATTTTTTTTTTTTAAATCGAAAACAAGCAAGTGAGCAAAGGGGCCGAGCTTGTCATTGGGGAGCTTTTGCAGTTTGTAAAGTGAAATTGAAGGATTTCATGCATAAATTTGGTTAATTTTGTGAAAATTTTCAGTTAAAAAAAAGTGTAAGTTTTCAAAATTTATGGGGGGCAATTGCCCCCCTGCGTAGGGCCACGTAAAGTACAATATATGCAAATAAACAAAAATGCAACCATAACAAATCATGCCTGTTTTAAGGGAACTTTTAAGTGTAAGTAAATTCATTCAATTCTTGTCTCCTTTAATTATGTGAATATTTTGCTATCATACATGTATATTTCATGCTAACATAGGCCTATTGCATAGGAAAATAATAAAGGAAACTATTATTTGAGAAAGTGTTTTGTTTCATTACATGACAACTTTCTTCTCATTCCTGATTCAAAATCTATGATCAAGGCAAATATACTCCAATGAAGAACTCACATTTTCCTTCTTTAACGAAGTCCGCAACACCCTGAAGAGTGAGTTCTTTTAGCAGTTGTTCTGGTTTAGACTTTTCTTCTTGGGCATCACTGCCCTCACCCAAGCTGAATCTTTGAAGGAAACTTCTCAAGCTTTCCACTGTAAAAACAAAATTACAATTGCAGAGGAGTAAAAGATTAATCAATATACATTGGCAACAAAAGCACTGGAGTCTGTGGATCTAACATTCTCGCTACCATGTCAGGCTGGGTGGAGACTGACCATCCCATAAATTAAATGGGCAAAGCCAACCTTGAACTTCCCCAACAACCCTGGCCGACCACAGAGAAGTACATCAAATACTGAATGATATTAAAAACATTTTGCTTTTAAGCCACCTACGTGCCAGGGTTTAGAACCACATCTTGGAAGGTGGAAACTATTTTGTCCTATATTACATCCATTTTACACTCAGCTCGACTGATTTCAGGCAGAGTAAATGGTAACAATACGAGGTTCGAGGGACTGACATTGAGCATCACTCTAAATTCACACCAGTGCGAAAAAGTTACATTGCATTTGCATCGTGCGTTGCTTACATGTATGTTATTTACGTTGTGAAAGTGCACAAAATGAAGGGAAAAGACATTGCCCGACCCACGCATCCCCCCCCCCCCCCCGCGCCTTCCGGAAGGAGAGGGGGTACGTTGGTTGGACAATGTCTTTATACCAAGATCAAAGATTGGATGTACTAATGTTAGACCACTTACTGATCTACTCCAAGTAACGTTACATTGGGAGATTAGTGAAATGCCACTTTCATATATCTGCAATCATGTAAAACAAGTATAATTTCTAAAAAGCCATGAAGGAGGAGGAAAACTCCAAAAACCAATACCTTGAAAACATTTGAAATCTTATTTAATGCAATAGTGTATAATTCCAGGCCAGAACTTGCCACACATACAAGACAAGAATATATTGCT